>NC_079516.1:15826173-15971884 GCF_000801105.2 Raphanus sativus
CTCCTTTACTATCTTAATTTCTTATTACATCGTGGATAAGAGAATCTTGAAACCCACCAATTCACTCATAGAGCACTTTCTATGAAATATATTTTTGATATCTTAATTTCTTCTCCCGTTTATCATTTTCACATTCTTTCAAATATATTTTGCTATTTTCTTCTTAAATAAAGACTAAAGTTGTGTTTGGTCTCTAAAATAGTCTTTTCTATTTCTTATTCTAAATATAAAAGAATGCTATCTTTACCGAAAAACAATTTTTTTTTTCTATATGTATATATTTAAATAGCATTTTCTATTTCTTACTATAAATAGAGTTGCAAGGCAACGACTGGATTTCGTCTATACTTGGAAATTCAAATGATAGGAACATTCCCGAAGCAAGTTTCTTCTTTTCTTCTCATATATAGACCAACAACGAATGTGATCTTTACCGCCTCACTAATCACCACGTTATAATTGTGATCCAAATTTTGAACACGTTGTTGACCAATATACTCTCTTTTGCCACATCTACTTGGCTGGGATGTAGCCAACGCAACATGAGCACCGATGGATCTGAAGATTGAATGTTCAGGATGATGGGTAGCTTAAGATGGTGAAGTGGCGTGTGGAGATTGCTTAAGAAAATATGCTTGCTTGTGAACCAAGAAACTCAAGATTAGGCAAATAAATGGATCTCAGAAAGACGCACAGTTTTTGATTGGTATTCCTAGTATACTTTCTTACAATAAATCTCACAGCACACACATGTGTTGATAATAACTAAACGTCAGCTTCTTTTACGAAACTCCAGCCGTTGTAGCTTTTATTTGGAGTTTTGTGGGCAAAGACAAATGATTCAGAATGACAGTTGCTAACCAGAATGAGAAAACAAAGACATGAGAGAGTTCCATACTCATTGTCAGCTGAAGTCAAACAAGATACAACAAGGATTTTAATTCTTAAAAACAACTAAGAGGAAAGAAACCAACAACACAAAGTCTAAATACTATTATCGAGCATCGATAGCTGAGAGATCTGTAGAGGTCAATAATCTAGCTAGCTTTTCCACCAATCAGCCATGTAGGTGGGTGGACATGGGGGAGGCGTAAAGTCCAGCCTCTTCTGCTCAGCGCAAATTTCATCAATGCTCTGAGGGCGAGTCATAGGGCGGCGATGACTAGTGTCTTCGCCGACCGAGAACCAAAACCCACCCATGAGAGTGAAGTATCCGGTAGATGGATCCTCAAACGTTCTGATTATGACTCTTCGCTCAACATGCTCACCATCCTCACCAACCCGGGCCACGGGCAAGCCTTTAAACGTTATGTAGAAAATGAGATCCGCATGCTCAACAGCTTCTTCCACTGCAACTCTCACAATCTGTAGCTGGGAGAATGGCTCTACAAGAAAAAAAAAAAAAAAACATTAGCTAACATTCATTCGTTGTTGGCTGGCTATATGGAAGAAAAAGAAAGAAACTTACTTCGGGAATGTTCCTATCATTTTGAACAAAGAGCAAGTTTCCAAGTATAGACGAATCCAGTCGTTGCCTTGCAACTCTGATTCATTCATCTGCAAAAGCAATAAATCATATAAATGACTGACAAAAGGCCAATAAATGAAATCAAGAAAGAGAGAAGAAAAAAGTGATATTGTGTACCAGGCGGAAACGTGATGTATCCTCAAAATTGGTCGGCCAGAAAGGTAATAATCCCTTGTCATCACATGCATCCGGTGTCAAGGGATAAATGGTGGAACCTACGAGTCAGAGATTTTATACAAGACATTAATAAAAATTATAAGAAAGAGAGAAGGAATTTAAGTTCGTTTCTATACCAATTGGCCTAACTGGTTCTTTGGCAGTGAGGCTTATCAGCTTGAGGTCTAGCAATGAAGAGCATCAAATTCAAACGAGCATATTCCTCCTCAGAGATTCCAACAGGAAGGTGACCAGCGAAGTGGTCACTGGATCATAAGCAACCAAAGTGATGCGGTATGAGGAGATACAGTTATTAGTCATGTTGAACTTCGTCAGGTGGTGGAACTTTAAATTTGTTCCCTGGAATACAAAATACAAATATACATCAATGATCATAATCAATCAAGAAAGAAATTAATCAAAAATACTGAAAAGAAACTGAAATTATTATTTACCTTAGAGAGGTTGTAACGATAGATACCCGAGTCTAGCGTAGAGTTGACCAACAGACGATTAGGAAACAGATTCCTCTTGTCTTCACAATCGTAAGTCAAGAGTCCCATTGGCGGTGCTGAGATATGTTCGATATCAAAACCCTAGTTATGAAACAAACAAAAAAAAATTCAAAAGTCTCAGCCGAATGTGATCATATCCAAACAAACAAACAAACATATAAATTGAAGAAGAAGAAAGATTTACCCCTGATTCACTCACTTGCTCCCAGTAATTCATCTGCCTACGGACGAACTCCTGGCTATCTTGAACAGGAATACCAGAAGACATGATTGATCGATGCTGTTCTGGTCGATTTAGGTTTCGAAAGGAAGTGGCGATGTTAGGTTTTACGAGGAGATGCTTATTTCCCTATCTCTTTAATTATATGAACAAAACTTGGGTGCACCCCTGTGGATTAGTTAAAAAAAGGAAATTAAAACTAAAAAAAATAAAGGGAAATAGCTTTACGAAAAAAAAAGGAAGACGTCGACTTAACGCTATTCCTCGTCGGCTGCTGCTTGAGGCTTCTTCTCAATGCCCTAAAAGAAGACAGATTGTAGTTTTCACACAAAAGTTGAGATACGCGTTACTCTCTTTTGTCCTCTTTCAAATTTTAGAATTTGATGTCTTTAGATTCAGGTCAATTTTGCTAAAACAACATAATTAACTTCAAGTCTGATTATTGTTTGTTTATATATCTCACGATCATCAAACAACAAGAAGAAGGAAGGAGATGGAGAAGAAGAGGCATTAGTTAAAAAGATAAGTTTTTTTTTAATTGGAATTGAACTTTTGATTAAATCTACAGACGAAGGGGATCTAAGAGAAGTTCCCAAGAAGAGTAGCAGAGAGAACAAGCTACAAAGAAGGGAGAAGAAGAAGAGACTTGAGGCGCAAGAAACAGAAGAGTGAAGAAGAAGCGTGAATAACAAGGAGGAAGAATGTCAAACAAGACGAAGCTCTGTTACCACCTTTTTGTTTTGAGAATCCATCCCAACGTCCCTGCATTGTTAGAAATCTCGTTCCAAACGGCATCTGTTTGGACGGACTAGTCCCTGGTGAGTGTGCTTTTCCTCTCTGTGTTTTGACATGATCACAATTTGTTTTCTTCCGTCAGCCATTCTTTCGCCGCAGTATTGCCTTTGTTAACTTTAGCACCTTCTGCCTCCGTAAACCTTCTGTCATTAAAGACCAGCTTGTTTCTAGCTGTCCATTATTCCCCAAGCAATCCATGGTGCTGTTGAGATGTACTCAGCCATGGGTCATGCCACGCTTTGATCGAATTACCATCTCCCACAGACCATCCCATGTTTCTATCATGAGGTCTCTACCTATCAATACCCTCGCCAGCCATGCGATTCTGCTTCCTTGTGTGATACGGTACTTGAGTGAAAGATTCACGCTGGCAGTATTTCCCGAGCAGAAATCTTGTAACTGCAGATTGAATTTGATTGCAAAGGGAAACCGGTAACTTGAAACAAGTCATCACATGCGAAGGCATAGCTGATGGGACGCTCTTTACCATGACAAGTTTCCCGGCTTTAAATAATAAAGCAATATAATGTATAAGCTTATATGCAGACTCATCAGAACTAAACTCCATTCTACTACAAGTTCGTATTTATTCTGATTTTCATTGTTTGCTTCTAAATAATCAGCATCTTTAGTCTGAATATAATCCTTGTTGTTGCCTATGTCCGCTTCTTCGTCGAAATCACTGACTGAAGCATCGTCATCACTGAATAAGGCATTTTCCTCAACTAAAAACTCATCCAAATTCTAACTTAACAAACTGGTTTCACCTGAGATTTGCAACTAAATTCATCCTGAGTAGCGTGCTATGCACGGGCACACTTTTTTAAATGTAAATTGTTAATACAAAAAATAAGAAAATACTTTTAAGTTGTAACAACATTCTCAGCTGAAGTCAACAAGGTACAACTTTTTTTTTAAAGGTACAACATTATTGTTATCAAAGTCTATTATTATCTTATCCATTCTATGGAGCACCTAAATTTTTATCTAAATTTTTCCAATAATCAGAAATGTAGATAGTTGGGCATGGGCGAGACGTCGGGTTTTGCCTCTGCTCAGCGTCGAAAGCAGCGTAAGCTTCTTCAAGGGTCCGGCCAGAGGCGTACCCACGTGAAGAGGTCTGGGTTCAACTGCACCACAAAAATAAGAAGATTTAGTATTTGTAAGCTATAACACAATTACATCACAGTGAAGTTGGTAAAAAACTTTACCACTGAACCCCCATACCAGAGTTCGATTTTCTCCTGAAGCACCTTTGACCCCAGAGATATTTTTTGCTGGGTCCGGCGGCGAGTCATATGGCGCTCGCTAGTGTCTTCTCCAACCGAAAACCCAAACCCACCCTTGAGAATCAAGTATCCGGTAGATAAATCCACATACCTTCTAATTATGACTTTGCGCTCAACATGCTCACCATCCTCACCAACCCGAGCCACGGGCAAGCCTTTCAACGTTATGTAGAAATTGGCATTTATGACGTCCACATCCTCAAAAGTTTCCATTGCAACTCTCACAATCTGTAGCTGGGATACATGGCTCTACAAAAGGAAAAAAAACATTAGCTAACATTCGTTGTTGGTGGTATATGGAAGAACAGAAGAAACTCACGTCAGGAATATTCCTATCATTGGCACAGAGAGCAAGTTCCAAGTATAGACGAATACAGTCGTTGCCTTGCAACTCGGATTCCTTCAGCTGCAAAAAGCAATAAATCATATCAACGACGTACAGAAGTCCAATAAATCACTGATATTGTGTGATAATCTTACCAGGTGGAATCGTTTTGTATCATTAAAATCTGTCGGCCAGAAAGGGAATCCATTATCATCACATGCATCCGGTTTGAAGGGATCATTGGTGACACCTTTGCAACATTAAATAATAAGCAAGTGAGATTTATATAGGACTTTAATAGGTTTAAAAGAAAAAAATGGAATTTAGTTCTGTCTTTACCAAGTGGCCTAACAACTTCATTGCTGGGAGGCCTATCAGCTTGAGGTCTAGCAACAAAGACCATCAAATTCAAACGACCATATGCTTGCTCAGACACTCCAACCTGAAAGTTTATGAGCAAAGTGGTCGCTGGATCATAACCCACCAAAGTGATGCGGTAGGAGGAGATATAATTCATAGTCATGTTGAATTTCTTCAGGTGATGGAACTCTAAATTTGATCCCTGACATACAAAATACATCATCATAATCAAAAAAAAGAAAGAAATTGATCAAAAATATTGAAAAATAAACTGAGACTATGTCTTTTTCATTTATTTACCTGAGAGAGGTTGAAATGATGGAGACCGAGTCTAGCGTAAAGATTGACCAACACATGATTAGGATACCTAATCCTCTCGTTTTCACAATCGTAAGTCATAAGTCCGCAGGTATCTTGCGTTACTGAGATATGTTCGACATCAAAACCCTAAAAACAAAATATTGAAACTCAGTCGCAATTGTAAAGCCGACAAAAACACATTTCTATTTCTTTCTGACTCAACAAATATCGATTCAGAACAACCATATGCCAAAAAATCTGTAATTGACATATCTATAGCCACACTTCTGTGTGAAGAAGAAATTTACCCCTGATTGCTTCACTTGGTCCCATAATTCATCTGATCCTGGCTATTTACTATAGCAATACCAGAAGACAAGATTGACCGATCGATGCTGCTTTGCTACTACCACAGATGCTTATTTCCCTATCTCTTTATATATATACTCGTATTACTGCATGGACACATTTTATTTTTAATATAAAAGGTTAGTATAAAAGATAAGAAAATGATTTTTAAGTATATGAGTATATGTTTTTATTAATATATAAATATAAATGTTACTTATTATGATTCTTCAAGTATAAAATCTTTTATCAAATATGACTAAATAGTCAAATATAAAATATATTTTTAAAAAAATTAAATATATTTCCAAAAAGCATACACATTTTATTAAGAATCACAATTGTTTATTATTTAGCCAATTAACTTCATATATTAGGCAATATATGTTAATTTTATGGCATAGATCAAAGAGTATATGTTCTCTCAAAAATCTTGCTCAGAAATTACATCACATACTAGCAAATTAGTTAAGAAATATAAACAAAATATAGTTGAATCTTTAACCAAATCAATATAAAAAGATATGCACCATAATTAACATTAATTGCTTCTTTTTTAAGATATAAAGGATATGCACCTATAATCAATACTATTGTTTTTTTATTTTTCCTTGATTTCCTTTTAATATTATTTTTATGCATTTCCTATAAAACCTGTGGTTAACAACTTCATTAATTTTAAACCGAAATATCTTTAGACGTATCCAAATTGTTTATAGTATTACCGAACTGGTAGGAGGGTAAGACCGGATACCAAATTGTCATAGATTGAATTATATCAAAATCATTGTCATATGCTTAATAGGTAATGAGAAACTGGTTAGTCTATCAATATTTTTTTGCAAATACTTTAAACTGCAAGTACTCGTTTTTAGCAAACCAAGTACAAGTCCAAAATTTTACTACAGCCAAGTTGATTACTAAGTCTATCGAGAATACCAAGTATTCGGTTTGTACCCATCCCTGAAAGAAAAATCTTACCAAATTTCATGGATTGAATTATGACAAAATCATAACATATGATTAATATGTAATGACACTAGACAGACAACACACGCTGATAACTCACAGAAAAGAAGCAATAACAAAGAAGAAACTAAACCCACTAAACACACCAACAAACTAGACTAGACTAACAAACGGGATGACTGAAAGCTGCAAAGGAACCTGCAAAGAGAATGATAAGGACCACAACCACAAAGGCTGTCAAGCGACAGAACCGATGCATTGGGAAGTTGAACTCCAAAGCAAGCTGTCTTCGAGACCAATCAACTGCATGACCAAGCGGAAAGACCGAGACCTCACCATTCTCAGCCTCTCAGAACCAGAGTGATGCAACACTAAGTTTTCACTATCTTTATATACGACATTGACTTTTTATATACAATAGCACATGTGGTAGCTTAGCTAAAACAAAGGGAATGAAATGGAAATTAAAGGTAATATTTGTGAATGGCTTGAATTGTTTTTCTCGTAACCAGTTAAGTAGCGCACATGTACTTCAAAGACAAGACAGCGCACATGTACTTCAAAGACAAGACAATAAAAGTTGATCAAGTGAAACGACTAAGAAGAAAAGAGCGGTGAAGATTTTAACTGTTTTCTGTATGAGTTTTAAATAACCAATCAATCATCAACAACTTGTGGGGAAGAGTAAGAATGTAGCTTCACTCCACACTAAACTCATTCATATTGCACCTTTATTACATGGCACATCAACATCATCGAGTGTCATACAACTGATATTCTCTGTTCCATTTATCAATGTTTTGAAACCATTACCAAATCTTTATGTAATTCATCTAGGAGCCAATGATTCAAGCTATAGTACTTACAATTTTTCATTGTACCTTTTAAATGCATTTCATTTTTCTTATTCATAAGAGCAGCAAAACCATAATGATGAAGCTTGCTAAAATGAAAGAATAACACCTAAAGTGAAAGAATAACGTTAGAGGCGAATAAGAAATCAAATGCACTAAAAAGGTACAATGATTAACTGTAAAGAAATTGATGAACATACTCAAACAAAGACTAATCTTTATATATCTGATACATATTGCAACAATAAAGACATAGTATATCATATGTATTAGATGAACACAATTAAAATATATTATCATCTCAATTTGACAATCAAAAGACATTAGTCCACACAAGTACCGCCGAGAGATGAATCAAGACTAGAGAGAGAGAGGAGACAAAATGGTTAAGTCCATTGGAATTGAGTTTATTTGGTTTCGACCCATTTGGACAGTTTTATTTTTGGGTCTAATTGGATCAGTCCAATTGGATTTGGACACGGGCCGCCCACAGACATAATGCCTATTTGACATCCCTAGATGTTTAGATACTCTCAATATCAAAGCTATATATATATATGATTAATACGCAAAAAAAATATAGTAAACAACACTACAAGCAAATTCATTCATGTGTTAATCTTATTTTTTGTGATGGAAATATGCAATATTTACCTTGATTCCTTCACTTAATTTCAATACCCCATCTGCTCATTGATGAGCTTCTAGCTATCTTCAATATGAAATGTCATATTCTATGAATGTTTTTCTTCTTGATCAATTGTGGATGATGCTTGTACAATTTGTTTATTCAATGATTTATTCTCTTTACAATTATAATTATTTAATTATTCTTATTTATTTTACTCATCAGTTAAGGCGCCAGTAATACATAAATCCTAACCTTAGCTTTATTAGAATAGGAAACATCATTACCAGAATAAGATTTTATACAATTTCAATAGTATCAAATAAATGTTCAATATTCTCTCTAAGTCGAATCATGAAGATTACCTTGAAGTGAACTTTGTAAATCCATATAAAGCGGCCTCGAACCAACTCTTTTCGGTTGATAAAGGAAACAAAAACAAGGTTGTTTGTCTTGCAAAAATTGATCATCCTATGTTTCGTTCATTAACATTTTGTGCATTTTAAAACTTATTTTTTTAAAAAAAAATCGTAGATTATATCTAAATATATACAGTAACAATGTGTATTTCAACAATGTGTATTTTATGTGTATCCTTTGGCGTATTTCAACAATGTGAACTGTGTAATCCATGAATCCTTTGGCACCTATTGATAGCGAGATATAATGTGTATTTGAACAGCAGATTTTCTACACCAGAAGAGACAGTAACAAAGGCCATTAAGGCAGCCCGGGAATGGAATACCAGCCAGTACATGGAGCCCTCGCAAACAAACACAAACTGTCCATCAATGCTACCATCTCCAACGATGCAACTCTGGAACAGATGCAGGAATGAATCCTTGTTACTTGCATGATTAGGATATAGACAGTGGGTTCCGGAAGTGATAAAATGAAATTTGCAGTCACAACTGAGTTTGTAGGATTTCCTCTTATTGCGGAAAGTTTGACGTTGAGAACTGCACTTCAAAAGTGCAGAGACTTGAATATACGCAGAGTGAGATGCGAGTCAGACTCTTTCCAGCTAGTTAAAGCGCTGTCATTGGTGACCATGAACACATAAATATATGGAATTGTGGCAGACATCTTCGGCTTAGCACTATCTTTTCATTTGATAACTTTTCAGTGGATCTCTTGGGAGAGAAACAAAGAAGCTGATCTTTTGGCCAAACAATTAAATCTTATCGTTTGAGCAATCAATGTATGCAATAAACTCTGTCAACAAATTTTTTGAAGAGTAATGAATGATTTGTGTTTTAGGAAAAAAATATACAACCTTATGATAACTACATATAGTACGTATTGCATATCTCTATATTATTATTTTCAGTGTCATTTAATAAAATGAACTTGATTGTGTAAAGCCATTGGCAAAAAATCTCTTTTTTTTTAACACAAACTTATATTAAAATAAGCTCAAAGAGCAACAATTACAACTGAAACATAAAGTATCGTAGTCATGCTCGACGATAGAAAGAAGCTAGAAAACAATACATAACAACTAGAGATAGAACCATATAGGGGCGAGTCACGCTCAGCGAAATGAAGAAACCCAAAGAGAAGCTTTACTTTTGTTCCCATAGCGATTGTTCGAAAAAACAATTGATAGTCGAAAACGATGTTGAAACACCTATATGAAAAGATTGGAATGATGATTGGCAATAACTTTAGGTGAAAAGAACGAAGTCCTATTTGACTTGATTTGGCGCTGAAGCAAATACGATCAGCTTTAAATCCAACATAGCTTACCGAATAGACTAGGTGAATCTCAAGCTCTAACTTCACCTGAAAGGAGACGCTTGGAGAAATGAGGTTTGGTGACAGAACTGAAGGTTTAATTGGGTCCAAAACTCAGAAACATTACCGTGTCACGAGTCGGTCATATGAAAGACAAATATTCTCGACATTGGATGATTCGTTTAAGTTGGTTACAACTTACAATACTTACATGTGATGCTTGGTGAATGGTGATACGTTTTAGGTACATATGTTGTTTATCTGCGCGAATAGATTCCAATATCAAATTTGGATTGCGTCCCACATTAAAACTCGCACATGTTCCTCCTTTTTGTCGTGTCTATAAATGAGAATCTTTCATCTTTTAAGAGGCTAAAACATCACGCCGTTCCGCGACTGCATACGTCGATGCTCTGCTGTTTTTGCTGTAGCGAAGCATAGTTTTTCAGTTAACGTTCCCCAAACTCTCTCATCCCTTTACGGTAGTATAATATAAAAAAACAAAGCCAAAAGTGAGAGATCGATCTCTGCGCCGATCAAGTGTTCGACAGAATGCTTCTGTGCGGAGACATGGCGACGAAGTTCGCTTCTCCCGTTTTTTCAATGGCGAAACCACTCGAATCGAGTAAAAGAAACAAGAGGAGATCCATAAGGATGTTCAAGTGCAGAGCCGCCGGAGCTGACGGCGGACGCGTTACCGTCGGAGACGACGTGTTTTCCGTCACGACTGCTTCCAAGTACGAAGTGGACTATCTGGGCCAAAGCACCAAGGGAGATTTGAATCTCAAGCTTGACCCTCTCCACTCATTTGGTACTACATACTTCCTTTCTCCTTTTTGTTGCTAGTTTTAGGGAATTTTCGGACAAAGCTTCCGTGTCTGGTCGGAGAAATTGAGTTAGGGTCTTGTTCTGTTTTTTTTTTTTTTCTAGATGAATAAGAGGTAAAGGTCGAACCTTTTTGTTGTGGGTGTCTCGTTGACTAATAAAGATTACATTTTTATTAGAAAAAAATGTTTAACTTTGTGTATACACATGTAGGAAATGGGCAGGCTACGTTGGAGGGTCCTATTGAGGAAGTAGCGAGAACAGAGGCTCAAGCGGCTGAGAATTTGATTAGAGAACTGGGTATCCAAGTTCGTTATCTAATCCTTTTAGTTTCTGTGTGTTACATGTTAGTTGTATTTATGGACTTTCTGATGAGTATTCATTGGTTTCATACATTCTTGCAGGGTCCTTTCTCTGCTCAACACTCTCCTAGGGGTATATTTTGTAGTCGTACATTGAATCTACGGTCCATTAGTGCGATTGGGTATGATATGGATTACACTCTGATGCACTACAATGTCATGGTGAGTTCTTCTTTTCTCATATACAATAGCAAAAGATACACTAGTACTTGACGTGAATTTGTGGGGTTGTTCTCAGGCTTGGGAAGGAAGGGCTTATGATTATTGCATGGAAAATCTAAAGAACATGGGTTTCCCTGTTGATGGACTTTCTTTTGACCCGGAACTGGTGATGTCTTTGTTCTTGTGTGATGGTTTGAAGGGTTCCACATTGTTAGTGCTAAGCCAAAATATGCCATCTCTTATTATAGGTTATCAGGGGGCTCATGATTGACAAAGAGAAAGGAAATTTAGTCAAGGCTGATAGATTTGGGTATGTGAAGAGAGCCATGCACGGTACAAAGATGTTATCAAATAAAGCTGTCAGGTATGGTTTAGCCATGTGAAAAAAAACTTGTCTTTGTTCTCTATTTGAAGTCAGTCTTATTCTCTTTACTGCCTTTATATGGATGACAGTGATATCTATGGAAGGGAGTTAGTTGATCTTCGGAACCAGAGTCGATGGGAGTTTCTCAATACATTCTTTTCTGTTTCAGAGGCTCTGGCTTATGCACAGGTAACTTATAATTCCTCGGCCGTTCTTACTTCCAAAACTTCCCACATGGTTTCTACTGAGAAATTCTAGTTTTCAAATTGTTTCAGATGGTTGATAGATTGGATGATGGATCCATTTCAGCAGATCTTGGCGTTCTTGATTACAGAGGATTGTACAAGGTTCTTTGCTTCACAGCACCCCAACTGTCATTGAATTGAAAGCTTTACATATTACTCATCTCTAATCAATGTTTCAGGCTGTTGCAAAAGCTCTCTTCAGAGCACATGTTGAAGGACAACTTAAGGTTTTGATAGTTTCTCCATTCTGCAATTAGTTTCTTTAAAACATTGAGTTTCACTGGTCTTTAATTAATAAAAAACTATCTTTGCAGAGTGAGATAATGTCCAAGCCTGAACTATTTGTGGAGCCAGACCCAGAGTTACCTTTAGCGCTTTTGGATCAAAAGGAGGTAATGTTTCTGTCTTCCGAGAAAGATGTCTGATTATGATGGTTCATTTTTTAATGTCGTACTGTTTGCTCACAGGCTGGTAAAAAGCTCTTGCTTATCACAAACTCAGATTATCACTACACAGACAAAATGATGAAGCATTCATTCAATAAGTTCCTTCCCAATGACATGGACTGGCGTGATCTTTTTGACATGGTAAAGCAGTTATTTTCCAGAGAGTAGTTTGCATAAGAATTTAATTCTTTTAAATTCATGTTTCCACATAGGTGATAGTGTCTGCGAGGAAACCAGAGTTCTTCCAGATGTCACATCCTTTGTACGAGGTTGTGACTGGAGAGGGTTTAATGCGTCCATGCTTCAAGGCTGAAACAGGTAACTTGTCATTTTTTTTCTTCTACTTAAAGTAAGCTGAGTGTGAAGAAAGCTTAACTTTTTTTCGCCTTTGATCTCCCATAGGAGGTTTATACTCAGGAGGAAGTGCTCAGATGGTAGAGAGCTCACTCAACGTTCATGGAGATGAGATTTTGTATGTGGGTGACCACATCTACACTGATGTCAGCGTATCCAAAGTCCATCTCAGGTGGCGAACTGCACTGATTTGCCGTGAACTGGAAGAAGAGGTAATAGATAGAGCTTGGAGTGGCTTTTTGTTCGTTGAAGTAACAGAAAACAACGATTTTGTGTTTGTTTATTTGCAGTATATGGCTCTAATTGGTAGTCGTGGTCACAGAGAAGAGCTAATAGAGCTTATAAATCAAAAAGAGGTTGTTGGGGATCTCTTTAACCAGCTTCGGCTTGCTCTGCAAAGAAGAAGCAAAGGCCGTCCTGCTCAGGTTTGTCTTATCTCCTTTACAAGATCTAATAGTTCCTGTGGTGGATACAATTGGTAGTATAAGGTATTCTCTTTTTTCTTTTCTTTTCTAGACCTTAGCTGCTACCAACTTGGCTGATCAAGAACTGACGGAGACCATGCAGAAGCTTCTCATTGTAATGCAAAGACTAGATGACAAGATTGGTCTAATGCTTGAATCAGACGGCGAGCTCTTCAACAAAAGGTTTGCCTTTTAAAAGGGACAAACTACACAAGTGTCTGGGATACCTCTTCTGTCTGACTCATAGTTTTTGGGGTTGTTTGACTCAGGTGGGGCTTCCTTTCACGTGCGGGGTTGTGGGACAAAAGCCACTTGATGAGACAAATCGAAAAGTATGCTGATACCTACCCTCTTCTCTGCATTTCTGAGCAACTTGTAGTATATCTCTCACACTTACTTGCCTTCACTCAAAATTGGTTTCAGGTATGCTGATATATACACATCAAGAGTCTCCAACTTCCTCAACTACACACCCTTCATGTATTTCCGCTCGCAGGAGCAGGTAACAAAGCCTTTAAATCAGATTGTCAGAACAAGTAGAAATAGAATCTGAAAGCCGTATGTTAAATAAACTTCCATTGATGTTGATGTTGTTTCTCTCCTCTGCAGTCATTGGCTCATGATTCTCCGCTTCCTGATGAGGCTTTGGAAAACTAGCGGGTCTTGTGCTCAAACTTGATGTAATCTTATTATATGAAAAAAGTGTGGATAGAAGTGTAACAGTAGAAATTCTGAAGCTCAAACCCTCTTTTTTGTATAAATGTGAAATAATATTCATATTCTCTGAACTAAGTTGAAGCGTAATGCTATTGCTTTGATTTCTTGAATATGCTTCTCAGTTTTTGCATCACAGTCTTTCAGAAGCAGTTTGTGCAAAGACTATTTGTAGAAAACATTTGGTAAATGTTTTGAACTCGTGTTCAATGATGAAGAAGATGGAAGTCGTACTTAAACATAAGAGAGAGACAAACTACATGTTTAACTGTTAAATCTTAGGGAAAAAGGCCACTTGTATATGACTTAAGTACCTATGTTTAACTTATATATCAACGTGTAAATAACTTTTGGAACTTCTTAAAAATTTAAATATCATACATTTTTTAAAATTTTTTGTCATGTTTTTATTTATTAAAATTTTAATTTTTTGATGCTTCTTGATTGAAATGGATTATTTAGAACTTTACAGTTAAAACTGCTATTAAATGATAAAAATATTTTGATAATTGCTATTTTGTATATTTTGACATGCTTAAGGAAATGTTTTGAAAATACTCTTTTAAGTTGTTTTTTTATTTTATTTTTTGTTAATGTTTTGACATATATAATTTTAGCGTTTTATTATATTTTTTGTTTTTGTTAGTTAATTGTTTTTTTCAAAAAAAAAGATTTATAATTATTATTATTTTGCTTTTTGAAATTACAGGTTTTTATTAAAAATTTACATTAAGAAAACAACTAAAATATTAATTTGATAATTTTATTGGTGATTTTAATTATTTATAATTAGTATAAATGATATGTTAATTTTTTGATGATTTTACTGGCTATTTTCTTCTTGTGTATGTAGACATTCTTAGCAACCTTCAAATCAATTCTATTTTATATATTAGAGATATCAATTCATGACTCGCAAAGAAAATGTCATTTTAAAAGGTTTCAACTTTCAAAGGCTGCTCTCTTTCGAACGTTTTCTCAATGACCAACGTTAGCTTTTTCCGACGGATTATGGAACAGACTACAGATGACGACCACAAGAGTAGAAGTAAAACTACTAACAGTTTCTTTTTTGAACATAAAAAAAAAACTACTACTAACAAAACACTACTATCGCCTCTGACGTTATAGATGATTGTGATACTAGAGACTGAAACTACCAAACAAACTCTTGAAATTTCGTTAAAGGTTATATTATATGGTTATTATAGCATATACTCATAATACACACTGTCGCCTCTGGCGTTATAGCTTGGGAGAGCTGATGCCATCCTCGTTTTCTCACTGTGCTACTTTAGAAATATTATATACCTAATATATAATATATTTATCGATTCACGAGCTACATTTACTGTGCTATGTATACGTAATTTTCTTTACATATATCAATTCTAGACATGTCCTTTTCATGCAGTATTGATACAATTATCTTCTTTGACCAATCAACCACAAAACTGAACCTTTTCTGTTTTAGCACTTCTACTCATAAGATATAATGAAAATGAAAACTATAATATGTATAGAGCATAGTCATATTAAAGTATAAAGAGGTGGGTATCATATACAAATTAACATAAATTTTCCACAATATTAGACATCCAACATTCAACACAACGTTTTACCAAAAGAAAAAAAACATTTAACACAACGTTAGCTTCACATAAATATAGCACATATCAAACGGTTCAAACCACACCGTGACACACACACACACACACACAAACATCAACAAGATGCATAACCCATCTTATGGTCAAGAGCCTGAAAATAGAAAGCTGCCAAAATATGGCTACATGTCCCTGACTTGGAACATGTTGCGGTTCTTGACGACGATGTCGTACATGTGCATCGACCTAAACCTGGAGAAATCAGTTGGGAGTGAGATGAGATGAACGGTGGAGGCTTTGTGGTACTGAAGGAGATGAGGCTCCTTGTAGTAACGTTCCCAGCCAAGTGCGTAGAGATGTCGTTGGAGTTGTGAGTAAGAGGTTATGACCTCGTTGCTTGGAGTGTAAACCAGAACCTTTCGCTTTGCCTTATCAATGTTCGTCTCGGCTCCAAGATTCTCAAGTAGCCGAATGACGCCATTCTTGAACACCCACACTCCCGACATCTCCAGATCGTGATTTTCTAAATTAAGTATATGTGGAAGTGTTCTTGGGATTATATATATATCAGGTTAGAGTAGACGTTGTAATATATAAAAGCAAGGTCAGTTACTTTTCTTTTCCTTTCAATTATTGTATTTATTATTCATCCTGTGTATATTATTTGAGAAGCCCGACATAAAAAGCTGTTACCATAGCGTTTCATATATATGCCACTTTGATATATCTATAAATAGTAATATCCAATATTGGACAAATTTGGCAACTTAGTAGGTTTCTATTGCTACCAAATATTTAGGTTGCATGTATATGCTTCTTAGTTTATGTATTAACACTTATTAACAATCAAAGATCGACTCTTCTATAAAAAAAGTATAACTTCATTAAAGTGATTAATACAAACGTTTATTAATCTTTTACATAATTTTAAATTTACAAAACATTAAACAAGTTGACCTAGCTTATGAATAATTATGTGAAGCCATTCTTTATCACGATAATTGACATGGGCATTCCTTCTCTTTGTTGAATTGACAAGTCCTTTCGAAGTGCTTGTGATATATTGAATTTTAGAAGCTTAAATATCAAAAAGAAAGAAAAGAAATGGGGAAAAAAACGAACATAACAAAATTTCGAGATTCAGTATACTTAACAAGGATGGGCAAATGGGATCCTACGTCTTCAGATTGGTCCATACTATAGGATATGGCCATATGGGCTAATTTCCAACTTTATACATTATTTAGTTTTTTTGTTTGAAATTACAAAAAAAACAAGCTATTATTCTTCTTCAATTACTCTGCCTCTGATTCATATGGTTTCAAATCATATACTCTTTCTTTGTTCATCTTTTTCAGTTTTCATTGATGAGGAAGAGAACTGATGCAATCTTCCCACTGGAGGAATAAGTGAAAGTTACTCTACCAATAAGACTTAGAAAATACACTCTTTTTAAAATGTAACTATAAAATATTGTCTGAATTCTATCTGTATAGCTTTCCCTCGATAAGACAGTATATAAACTTGTCTGATCCCCTATATATTAAAGGAGAAGCATTTTTAAGGCTTTCCTTAAACGGTTTTCGTGAAAATGCATGAGAAGGCTCCATTCCACGTGTCGCGCTGTGAGCGATTTTAAAAAAAACGGATCATTTAATGCTTAACTTTATTTCTTTATTTGCTTCAATGACAAAAAACTTAACGATTTTTTTTTCATACTCGAACAGTTTCTCTTGACATAGTATAAAAACTAAGAAAAAGAGAAGAGTTTTAGAGACCAAACTCACCACCACGAACCAGAAACACTTAGAAGCATTTCCTGTCGACGATGGATGGACCTGAGTCATCGTTCTCTCACTTAGAAGCAGTTCCAGCCAAACACTTGCCGTGTTCTGTCGCGGGTTCTTGATCCGAGATCGATGAGGCAGCACTTTTTTGAATGATGTATATATCTCTCTTTAGTGAGCGCAAACTTTTTAGAGGCAGTACTTATGTGTATGCGAGGATATAAGTAATGTGTGTACCTACCGAAGTCGTTCAAGCTTCGAAGGTGAAGACGGGGGAGGAGGGCGGAGGAAGAGAGTGGCTGGGTCTTCTTCGCTTACTGAGGACAAGAAGCTCTCTCTTTTTGATCGGAAGATGGCTACCGCTACGGAGATAGCGAAGAGGATACATGTTAAAGCGAAAATGAGGCATATCACCGGGACGTCGTTGTTGTTGTTGTCTCTCTTTGAGAGGAGTAACAGATGAAGTCTTGATTCGGGTGGGTTGTGTTGAACCCGCAGACTCTGTTCTTGACCCGACAGTCTCTGCATTTAGCAAAGTACGGGTCTCGAGACATTGTAGCATTTGTTTTCACAAACAATAACAGTTTTACACAAGCGGCAACACATTCTATACAAACTATAAGAATTCTTACTACAGTCTCCTATTGTCAAGCATGCTTTACGAGTCATTCTCACGTAGTACACGTGAATTTTAAATCCAATGAAATACTACAATTTTATTACACGTGAATTTTAATAATATGGTTAAGATTTTTAAACCGATATCAATGAATTCTACCCATCCCGAATTAAACCGGCTAGCATTAATGTTTGGACAATATCTATATTTTTTGAGTGATTAGCAAGGTAAATTGATGATACTAAATGACATATATTTCACATTTTTTTGTTATGGAAATTTATATATCTAAGAGTGATTGGCAAGGTAAAAATATTTTCCATTTAATACGATATTATACCAAGATACCACATTTATTGCATTAGGTTTAGTTAACCTATATAAGACTCACTGCTCCACATAATTTTATTCATTCATTACACCCGAAACCTTAACATGTTTATCTCATTCTTCTATAATGGTTGCGTTAACTTATGGGTCTGATTTGAAACTATTCAAGTCAATGTGGAAGATTATGGTTAAGATCATTCGTTTGTGGAAGCAATATTCTGTTGGTGGTGGTTTAACTATTGAAATGGTTTTTATCGACTCCAATGTAGGTATCTTTACTTTTAACCTAAATGAATTTTATAAATTTCGTTTTCTTTATTTAAACATGTCTAAGTTTCGAGTTTTTTTTTATTTCGTAGGTTGTGAAGATGTTTTACGCAGACCAAATTGAAAAATAAATGTTAAAACATAATGCTTGATTGTTAAAATTCATTGGGCTTATGTTTAATACATTGTAAGAATTAAACTCAGCAGACTGAATGTGTAGATATATATATTAATGTTATTGTTTATGTATATATTTTTATACAACAATTTATGTATATAATTTAATTGTCATTATTTTAAAAAATATTTTGTAATGACTAAGTATATTTTATATTTAATTAATTTTAATTTAAGAATTGAAACTTTCATTTGTTATAGGAACAAACATTTCTTTCAATATTAGTTAACGCCATATGTATATAGCGATGAAACACTTTTTTAAAAAATTTACATACACACAAATATGCACATTAATGTTAGTACTTATTATTTTAAAATCTTCATTTCACCATAACCAAATTGTAATGAAATGAATTGTTTTATAGGCATCTTTGTTTTCTTCAACAGTTATATAAATTTGATTTTATTATGATTTTTTCATAATTTATAATATGAAACGATTGGTTTATATTAGAATTGTCTAAAATTCAAAGAACATGAAACCGAACAAATACAAATAGTCTTTAGTTTATCACTAAAAACCCAAAAATCTCAATCATTTTAACCGGACAAACGAAAATAAATATGAATTTAGAATGTATTTATATCATAGGATCTTAAAACCCGAAAACAACCCAAAACTAAACTGATATCCAAAATAAATATACCTAACGTTTTAATATCTTAAAAATAATTTCATCCCGTGCAATGCACGGGTTATCATCTAGTTTATACTATTAAAAGGGAAGCATTATGAAAAAAATCTACTTATACAAGGTTACTGCACCTACTCATTAACTATTAATTATTGTTGGTCTTATCTTTATTTTCTCTAACAATATAACTATTTAAATGAAATCATTTATTACTCCTTATTATTTACGAAACATACTCCTAGATTTACAAAGAATATTTGATCCTTATTAATGCGATTTGTCTTTTGGTTTTGGACTTATTAACACAATCAATTCAATTATTATAATGTCAACCTATTGGTTCTCCTTAAACCATGTTTTAAATTATAGTCCCATCATGTTTCGTTATAGATCATATTATACAAAATTAAGAAAATATAGGACCACTACGACAAGAAAATACAAACTCAACATGTATATGACCATTATAAACCATATCTAAAATTGTAGCTTAATCGTGATTATTTTTTTGTGCTAAGAACTTAATAGTGATTGTTGTAAATATGAAACAGTCATAACAATTTAAACATAATAACTTGAAAGTAATACCGAACCTGAATTAAAATTGATTAAATATCTGAACGGGTTTAAAATATTGATATTTAAAGAATCAAAATCGAACCGACCCGAATCAAATGATTTCGAGTACCCGAATGTATCCGAAATTAATTTACATACATAAATATATTAATTATTTTAGATATAATGTATACTGAAAAATATCCAAAATACATAAGATATTTTTATGTTGTCCAAAATACTTGAAAATGTATAAAATAATCAAATATATATCTAAAATAGCTAAATTATGCTCAAAACACCAAAATACTTCAAAATCTATTGATTCTATATCCAAATATTCAAACCAAACCAAACCAATATATATCAATGTTAGGCACTATGACATATGTTGTTCAAATTTATATGTAATATATTATTTTACTTATAGATTTGAGAAATTTTGAAAATATAATGAATTTTAAGTTTTTAAAAATAATTTAAATGAATTATCCGAATACGAACCCGCAAAGATCTAAACCGAATCCGAATCAAAATTTATAAATACCCGGATGAGACTGAATTTTTTGACCAAAAAATCCAAAACCCAAATAGATCCAAACCGAACCCGAATGAAACACAAACGTCCACCCCTATTCTGGATCACTAGGTTATTGGGTCGACCTGGTTGACCCCAGATCAATAGATTAATAAAATTAAAATATAAAATTATTTTTGAAAATAATTTTATTAACTATTAATTCAAAAAAGGTTTCATTTTATTAAAAATGTAGTTATACATTTAAAATATTTTCTCTGAATTTCTTTTTTTGTTTGCCATGAAAAATAATACATTAACTATTTTAATACCAAATTAGAACGTTAACTAAAGGTTAAGATAATATACAGCTAAATAAAATTTATTTTACAATTAATTTTAAATCTAAAAAAAAAATTAATAGAATATCACATTGAACATAAACTAATATTATCATGTCAACAAATTTTAGGTTTTCCATTACTATTTTGTTAGAATGACATATTAAAAAATTTAACCAAATTGTGGAAAATCACAAACCAAATATTTTATTCAGTTTAATGTATTATTAAAAAGTATATGAGAAGTTTAAATATTTTTTTTTGAAAATATTATCATATTTTTATCGGTTTTTATTGGATCAACGAGTGTCATGTCACGGATTAATGGCAGATTTCTTGATTTTGTCAGATTTTTAATTAAATGGGTTTTCACTAATCTAAACCAGATTATATACGGGTCACCGAGTTTACCTGTTCGACCGTGGATTTAAATCGAATATGAAAACATTATTTTTATAATTTTTTTTTTGTAAATCACATAATATATCCTACTAAAAGAAATTAAATAATTGGACAAATAAATAGACCCATATATTTAAATGTAGATACACTATTTGCCCTTGGCATTCATAGATGATTTTAAAAATTTAGGATTTAAAATATTTTGGTAATTCGTTGTTTTGGATAATTTAGTCTATAAATTGCATTTTAGGAAATTTGGTTATTCAGAAATTAAACATAATTAATATTTGTTGGTATATAATATGTATTTTAAAAAATTTGGTTACTCATTTGCTTTTCGTTCGGTTCCAGTTCGATTTCGATTTTTTCGGTTGCAGAGATAGAGGATCTATTTGGTTATTTATGAACTTCGGTTCGATTTGATTTTGTTTTTTTTAATTCTTCAGTTCCAGATAAATATGTTTATACTTATACACTTTATACATAAATTTGTACAAACAATTTTTTTAATTTCAAAAATAAACCCGCGATTTCAAAGCGCGGGTCAAAATCTAGTTAGTGATTATAACGATGTGATCAGGGAATTGATTCAAAATATCTCAATGATTAACCGCTATTGATGACATAGCATCATGAACATTATCTTCTTTTCTTATGATTTTCACATCACAAGTACATCGTTGTGATTGCATCACTTTACAAAAAAAACTTCATAATCTAAGGAATTACATGAGAAGAAAATTACTCTGAGTTTTCTAATTATCTTGGGAATTAGAAACATGTAGAATACAAACTCTAGGCCCAATATTCAAATGGGCCTTATTAAACAAGCCCAAAGTTTGAGAAGCGGAAAAGTCCAAAATAAATACAAAATTACGTAAATACCCACAGTATCGTCTTCTTCTTCCTCCTCTTTGGGCTTTCAACGGAGCGCTCCTGAAAATCTCTCCTTTAAAAAAAAAAAAAAAAAAACCCTAAAACCCTTTTCACTCCATCTATACATACACACACACGTACTGTTTCTAACACATTCCTTAGCCTCTCTCAAAATCATGGAGGCTACTTCAATGAAACAGCAAGAGTTCACACTAGCCTCAGTCACTGATCTCACCTCCTCCTCCTCATCTCCTTCGTCCTCCTCCCCTGTTTCAGCTACGTTCTCCCGCGTTAATGAAGTCACTGAGCTTCGATTTCACGAATCTGAATTCGGTTTTGATCTTAGCTCAACTCAGGTGGGCTATAAATCATCTAAAGTTGGAAACTTTTCAAAGCTTCAATTGAGTTACAGAGGGTCGAACACTGTTACTTGTGCATTGGATCTTACTTGTTGTGTGTGTTTGCTCTCAGTTGTTCAAGTTGGGGCCGCTTCAGTTCATGTGTGTTTCTGATAGGTCGGATTCCATTAAAGAGGTAAGTTTCTCTTTCTTCTCATTGTGTTTACGAGAGTTGTTTTGGTTTCTCATGTTGGTTTTCTAGTTCCGAGTGTGTGTAATTGATATTAAAGGTGTTACCTTTGTGTGTGTCAGGATTCATTCTCTCGAGGAGTTGTGATAAAGTTTAGAGAAGAGAAGGAAAGCAAGGAGTTTTGTGATTCATTTGAGGAGTGGACAACGAATGCTGCTGGAAAAGGTGCTTCTTTGTGTACATTGTTTATGTTTTCCTCTTGGTTTATTAGATGCTGATGTGTATGCATACTTCACCAAATTCCAATTTTATGATTGATTCGCTATATGTTGTTCATGTAATCATATTCTTTCGCTTTCTAGGATCCTCCTCCTTGGCGAACGGAACAGTTCCAGATGGTAAAAGCAAGTTCGACAATAAGATAGAGGCTGCTTCAGCCAAAATGTATTTCCATTATTACGGACAACTTCTACATCAGCAGAACATGCTTCAGGATTATGTGAGGACTGGTAAGCACGTCTCCACTTTGTGCACCACTTATCTTAGATTCTTTAGTTTTCTTCACATAGCTATTTTGACTCATGTTATGATGTTACTCTCTTCAGGTACTTATCATGCTGCGGTCATGGAGAATCGTTCAGATTTTGCTGGGCGTGTTGTTGTAGATGTGGGTGCTGGAAGTGGCATTTTGTCAATGTTTGCTGCACTGGTAAATGCAAATATTTAGAAACTTTCCTGGTCCAAAAGGTTCTAGAGCATATGTGAAAACAAAATATTAATTATTTTCCCCCCTAATTTAGGCTGGTGCCAAGCATGTGTATGCTGTGGAAGCGTCAGAAATGGCTGATTATGCCCGTAAACTGATCGCTGGAAACCCATTACTTGCTGAACGAATCACAGTAAGACCTCTACTCCAGTTTTTGTTAGTATAGTTTTCCATGTATGTCAATCTTTCTGATGTTCTTCAATGCGGCACATGTGTAGGTTATCAAGGGAAAAATTGAGGATATTGAGTTGCCTGAGAAGGCAGATGTTTTGATCTCTGAACCAATGGGTAAGTTATGTGTTTCAGAGATGGATTCATTTTCACATGCTCTTCATGAAAATCAGAATCTTTTTCAGAAGGCAAACTTCGGTTGATATGTCTTATTACTGATTCATTTGAATTATCTGTGAATGTAGGGACTCTGTTGGTCAATGAGAGGATGTTGGAAACATATGTTATTGCTAGGGACCGTTTCCTATCTCCAAACGGAAAAATGTTTCCGACTGTTGGAAGGTAAAGTTTATCTTTGATAGTTTTTACTTGTTTATTGCACAAACCTCTTCTTTATCATGTTTACTTTCTCACTGTAGGATCCACATGGCACCTTTCTCCGATGAATTCTTATTTGTTGAGATGGCAAATAAGGTACATACATTGTCTGAAGTGGCTTATAACATTCAGAAAAAGAAATGGCTGGTTAAACTTTCACTAATTAGGTTTTCCACCACAATGCAGGCTTTGTTTTGGCAGCAACAGAACTATTATGGTGTTGATTTGACACCTCTGTATGCATCAGCACACCAGGGTTATTTCTCCCAGGTATATCCATTTACAACTAGTGATTAGTTTGTTTGTTTGTTTTTCTCCTTTTTAAATGACTCACATCACATCAATTGATTTTTGTAGCCCGTTGTTGATGCATTTGATCCGAGGTTATTGGTAGCTCCCCCGATGTTTCATGTGATAGATTTCACTAAGATGAAGGTTAGCTACTCTTTACGTGACATTTGGTTCCAAAATGTTTCATATATGTAGACTATCTATGTGGAGTCTCTTCTTTTGGTAAATGACATGATCCAAACTCACTCAGCTGTCAAATTTAATTTCACAGGAAGAGCAATTTTACGAGATTGATGTCCCGTTGAAGTTCACAGCGTCTGTGTGTGGCAGAGTGCACGGCCTTGCGTGCTGGTTTGACGTTCTCTTTGACGGGAGGTATCAAGCCGTAACAACTTATATATGTTTTATCTTGTACTTTACCATTTTGCTGTTGTGCAAATTATAACCTGATCTTCTTTGTGTATCCAAACAGCACGGTGCAAAGATGGTTCACGACTGCTCCTGGTGCACCGACAACCCATTGGTACCAAATAAGATGTGTGCTCTCGCAGCCTATTCATGTCATGGCAGGGCAAGAGCTCACTGGTAGACTTCATTTGGTTGCCCACAGTGCTCAGAGTTACACTATAAATCTAACTCTCTCAGGTCAGTTTTGCTTGCTCGCTTGCATCCCTCCTTTTTAATCATATCAGCTTCTTTCTTACTTTGTTTCAAATTTGCTTTTTTTCTTAAACAGCTAAAATGTGGGGGCCTGGTGCTAATCAAGGTGGAATCCTCCAGACATCATCGTGCAAACTCGATTTGAAGGAACCCTATTATAGAATGTCTCAGCCACAGGTATACCCTGTTGCACAAGAAACATCTGCACAACCGCAAGTAAGCGTTTGTTATTGTCTTGATTAGACAATTTAGGATACGATCAACATGTGTTTACATTTTCTCGGTGCAGGACATACAGATACAGAGCGATGACTTGGAAGAAATAGAGTTACTACAACAGAACGCTAACGCTCAGCTCTAGAATGCAAGATCCTCTACACATTGCTTCCATCCATGCCATGTCCGTGTACTTTTGTGTTAGTTACCTTGGTTTTAGCTCCGAACCCTTTATTAGCTTCAGACATCAAACCTTACGTACTTATGTCGGGTCCGAGTCCATTTAAGCTATGCATCACCACATGATTTTTTATCCTCTCTTATGCACTAGTTTAATTGAGTTTTTGATGCGTAACACTATCTCTAAAATTGAAATTTACTGATCTGATAGTTATGGAACCTTTTAATTTATAAAAAAAAAATATTATGGAACCAAACGAATTGGAGGATGCACAAAGACTGCATTGTGCAAATGAATTGTAACAGAATAGCGCAAATTTCAGACTCAGCTCATTACGGCAGCAACCACAGGCTCAGGCGGATTAGCGACAATGACATTGAAACAGCGTCCACAGAGAGTAGGATGCTCAGCAAACGTCCCCACCTGGCCCGAGTAGTTCCAGCACCTCTCACACTTGGTTCCCTCGGCTCGTGACACACCAATCCACACTTTGTTTTCTCCTACCACATACTCTCCCGTGTGCTGCACACTACTTACCATCTCCTTCTCCATCGACGACAGTACCTCAACCTGCATACATCCCCATTTCGGTGTAAATTAGTTCTTCTGTACTGAAACTATCAAGTGGCTATTATGATGTCAATTGAGCACAACTTTCTAAGAGAAACACCCTCGAGATTTAGTGCTTACCTGTGATGTTATGAATATGCGTTGCAGTGTGTCAGCTTCGTTCTGAGCTTCGCACATCTCTAATAATTTTGAGGCCATGCCTGCATCTGCGGTATGAAGATACACCTTTGCTTCTAAACTGGAACCGATTAATTTCCCATTACGTGCGAGCTCCAGCACTTTGTTCACCTCGGTCCTCAACTGTTACATAAAACACCATAACCCTTTTTAAGATCCTCATTACACAGCAGGCATCAAGAAACCGATGTCTATAGGAAGAAGAAAGGAAACAAAGACTAAAACTAAAATGTCATCACACAGATTCTTACCTTCATCTCCACTAAGCTAAGGAAATCTAATTTTTATCTATAACATGTGTAGCTGGAGATAATTGCAGAGTTTATCAGCTATGATTCTAGGAGATTTTGTTATACCTCGAGAAGCCTTTCCCAGAAGAGAATATCTACAGCAGGAAATGAAAGCCATTGTTCGTTCAACGTAGGCCATTTAAGTTCAAAGACAAATTTTGCTGCAGAGCCATCTTCGTTTCTGTACTCGAATGGGAGATTTTGCCAGACATCTTCTGCTAGGTGAGGTACTATCGGCGCGATCACTCTCAATATGGATAAAAGATGTGTTGAAAGAACCGTTTGACAGCTTCTTCGGGTAAAACTAGAAGTTCCCCTGCGATTACACAGAATAGCGCAGAAGTATTGCAATCAAAGATTAGTAAGCACAGGTCTACATAGGTTACAGCAAATATCAAGCTAGAGAAATGTAACTTTACCCAGTATACAGTCTATCTTTAGCAATATCGAAGTAGAAGTTTGACAGGTCGACAATTGTGAATCGTTGTATGATCTGAAGGAAAGAAAGCACACTGAATAACACAGTCTAAAAACATGAAACTAAGATGGTGACGTTTAGTACCTGGAATATTTTGAAAAACTGGTAGTTCTCGTAACACTCTTTTATGTTCTTTACAACACTCTCAAGTTGGAAGAGAGCATGCTGATCAATGATGGGTAAATCCTGGTAGGGAACAGCATCATCAACCTGCAAACACCCACAAATTAAATCGACGCCAAAATACAAAATAGAAGCAATAAATCTTGGATGGTGGGGCAAGAAGAAAAAAAAATACTACTCTATATAAAGCTTAGAGTTAGAGACATACTCTCCAATCATGAAGATTCCCCAAGAGATATCTCAACGTTCCTCTCAACTTCCTATATATATCAGACATTTGCCGAAGAATCTGTGGGCCTACAAGTACATCCCCTGTGTAATCTACACTAGAAACCCAGAGACGCATAACATCAGCCCCATACGCAGGTGCGTCCTGGCATAAGAAGACAAGCCTTGTCAAGAAATAGATTCTGTGGATAATAAAAGATGTTTTAACACAATGAGCATGGTTTTTTTATCGAACTGGCGAACCTTTGAATTCTTCCCTCCTTCAATGACCATAAGTGGGTCAACCACATTACCCAAAGACTTGCTCATTTTCATACCCTTCTCATCCAGTACAAAACCATGTGTTATAACGGCAGAGTAGGGAGCTTTGCCTATATACGATAATGAGAAATATGAATACAAAGTGAAAAGCCAACTTACACCAAGAAAGCTAAAATCTGTATAAAATATCAATTTATTTAGGCAGTTATCATGGGGTGGCATTTATCACCTTTTGTTGCGATGCTTGTTAGCAAAGAACTCTGGAACCATCCACGATGCTGATCTGTACCTTCTAAGTACACATCTGCAGGGAAAGTAAGGCCCTCGCGTTTCCCCAATACACCAGCCCAAGAGGAACCTAACATACATATGAGAAAGAAAGTGATGACAAAATAGTTGTGTGGTGCTTTGTACTATTTTCTTTTAGTTAACATTCTTTTGTTATAGAACCTGAGTCAAACCAGACATCCATTGTATCAGTCCCCTTTTCATAATCAGCTGCTCTATCACGATATTTCTCAGGAAGTAGGTCTTCCACCGACATATACCACCATGCATCACTACCCTTTTGGGAAATTATAGCTGTCGGACAAGGTTTTCGAATAAGGTTACAGAAAATCCATAGCTACTATGTTGAAAAGGAACAAACAAAACACAGCCACTAATGCATTAAATAACAACCAAGAAAGAGGCAGAACAGGGTCTTACATATAATATGGTCAATTGTCTCTTCATTCATGAGGGGTTCTTTTGTCTGAACATGATAAAAGACAGGAATAGGGACACCCCATGTCCTTTGTCTCGAGATGCACCAATCAGATCGACTTGAAGTCATGGCAGTTATTCTGTTTACTGCCTGGATGGCAATTGCCGAAAGATACCAAATCAAACTCCAAAAAATATAACATGCAGCTCTAAGAAAGATAATATAAGGAAAGACGCTATCAAGAGAGTAAGCGGTACGATATCATCCCCATAATGAGAAAATCAGAGACCAAGATGTGGACCAGATCATGTGCTGTAAGTCTCATTTTACAGCTTAAATCCACACATGATACTTTCAACCCGTACACATAAACCAACATATAAAATCAGCATGTCGTTAACTTGGTACCTGATGTGGTATCCATTTTACGTTGTTGATTGCATCCATAGTGGCCTTGCGAAACCCTTCAACCGATGCAAACCATTGCTCGGTCGCTCTAAATATCGTAGGTTTCTTAGTTCGCCAATCATATGGGTACTTATGAGCTGCATGAAAAAAAGAGAATTTAAATCATGATACTTTGCAGCAAATGTTCTCAAAATGGTTGGTCCAAAAGGCATCTGAAGCAAACTAACCATAAGATTCTTCCATGACCAGAGACATATTTTCATCCAGGTAACTGACAACAGCAGTATTTCCTTCTCCAAGGACAGAGAGTCCTCTAAACTGTCCAGCTTCTTCAGTGAAGTTTCCTCCATCATCCACAGGAGACACAATAGGCAGCCCATACTTCAGGCCAGTTGCATAATCCTCCTGACCATGACCAGGGGCAGTGTGGACCAACCCTGTTCCTGATTCCGTAGTTATGTAATCACCCCCTATAACGACTGGACAGTCCCTGTTGTCAATTGGATGTGTGTACCTACAACCATGATGACACACTATAAACCAAGGGGTTCAAATTGTAGCATCATATGAGATTTCTTTTATCCTTAAAATTAAAATGTAACCTGAAGCCTTCAAGATCCGAACCTAGGAATGTTTTAGTAATGATAAGCTTCACACCCCATTTCGCTTCTAATGTTGGCACAAGGTCGGTCGCTACAATCACGAAAAGCTTTTGTTGATTCTTCAGAACTTTCCCCACCATTTTCTTTTTGTTGCTTGGAGACGCAGATTCATCTTCTGAGGATGACTGCACTTCAACGACAGAATATTGAAGCTTTGCATTCACCGCAACAGCTGAAAGTTATACACGAAGAAAAGTCACTAAATGCTTATATAGCATTCAAATACGAAAAACCACACAAAGAAAGTACAAGGTAGGTTGCATTTCGGCAGCTGAGAGTAACATCAGGATGCATTTTTTTATTACGCTACTTACCAGCATTAGCAGGAATAGTCCATGGTGTAGTTGTCCATACTGCCAAGCACATATTAGGCATAAACTCTTCCAAAAGGCTTGTTTTCACTCCGCCAACCAATTTGAAGATAGCATATATGCTTCTTGAGATATGACCCTCCGGATACTACATGTAAAGGAAGATACAGGTGGGACTTATATAAGACAACCAAGGTAAAATTTATTATAGCCACTGTATGAATAAGAACTGTAAAATTTTATTAGCAAAATTTATTATATAATACAAGTGTGGAATCTTCTAAACATTCATTCATACAATCGGCATGAATAAGAAGGAATAGATAAATTCATTTAATCAAAGTGTATATAAAGCAATACTCGGGGTCTAATGTCTTTAGTTTCGCTCTGACCTGTACAGAATTTATTTTCTTCTAAGATCATTTGAGAGGAAAACGGGAATTTTACCTCTAATTCAGCTTCTGCAAGAGCAGTACGAGATGAAGGGCTCCAGTGAACTGGTTTCCTACCCCTATAGATATACCCTTGCAAGGCCATTTGGCCAAATACTTCAATCTACAATATATGATAAAAAGATATATAGAATTTATCAGGCTTTTGAAATCTTACATAACTCTAATAATAATCATATCCTTCATGGTTATTTAGTCCAGTACGTAATTTGGGAGGTGCGATCATTACCTGGGCCGCTTCATATTCCGGATCAAGAGTGAGATAAGGATTGTTCCAGTCTGCCCATACTCCAAACCGCTGCAAACACCAAGTATTGTGTACTAAATGTCAATTGAATAATCATGATGGCTGATGCATTCCAAATAAAAAGTCAGGTATGAGATTAAAGCTCGGTAGCCACCTTAAATGATTCCATTTGTGTTTTGACTGTTGCTTTGGCAAATTTCGCTGCCTTTGCCCTCAACTTTAGTGGTGTAAGTTCCTTTCTCACTTCCTGATCCAAGGACTGCAGAACTGAAATGTTTGACAGTTACAGCCCATTAACTCAGGCAAGTGACAAATTGGAAGATAGCAAATGCAGAGTTACTTTCATATTGTAATGTTCTCAAAGGTCCATAACTTATTATCACTTGCCTTTCAACTCGATTGGAAGGCCATGGCAATCCCACCCAGGAACGTACTGAACTTTATAGTTTTGGAGCAGCTGGATGAAGAAGCAGAAAATTTAATAGGAAGAAACTCCACTATCGGATGTAAGGAAAAATCTCCCAGTAAAGAAAGGTCAAATACCTTATAGCGATTAATGATATCCTTCAGTATCTTGTTAAGAGCATGACCCATATGCAGGTCACCATTGGCATAAGGAGGACCATCATGAAGAATGAAACTCCCCTGAAAATCCAACTAACGATCTCAGACACCAGTTCTGAAGCAAAGTTTCCGTGATAGAATTTTGAGAAACTCACTCCATTGTTATTATCAGAAACTCTCTTGAAGACCTGATTCTCGTCCCACAACTTCTGGAGTTCAGGCTCCCTCGTCAGAGAATTCGCTCTCATACCAAACCCTGTCTTTGGCAAATCAACGGTGTGCTTGTACTTTCCTTCTTCTTTATTTTCCCCTAACCAAACACAAACATCAAATGAGTCCCACATTGCATAAAAGTATTGAGAAAGAAGTAAAAAAAACAGAGAGACTCAAACCTTCAGATGCTTTCTTTGCTGCCATAACAGGCCCACGAGACCGTCGCTTTGATGAATGACCAAACTCGCTGTTTGGCTGAGTCGAACACCGTGAGACGTACATGAAAGAAAACGCCTTGACGGGAGACCTTCCCTTGGCAAGAAAGGAATCCAACGGTGTGTTCCTCCTTAAATTTGAATAATTTCTACCTGACAATACCTGAACGGGCACACAAAGCACACAGTCTCAAAACTATTTTCACTACAGAACAATACAAGAAGTTACATCAGAATGAACGGGTGAAGTGTGAAAGTTCCTGATACGAGCCTGTAAGTTTCCCTTAGATCTCAGTAACCCTGACTTGTTGTAAAACTAGAGATTTGAAAGTCTTAATCTTATTATTACTCATGACCAGAGGTCTCTATTTATACAAGTAGTTAAACCGGGATAAATGGAAAACTACTACAATACATAAATGGAAAACCAAGTACATGCTAGAAAAGGAAACATGCTAGGCCGGCAATGGTACTGGTCGGATGGGCCTGTCCTGGTTACCCGAGCGTGATTAAGAATAGAGAAAAAAAAAAAGATAACTAGCTTACCCTGAAGCTCTCTTGGAGATTAAGGTTAATTGTTATTAGTCCCTTGAGGTCCTTCTATAGGTCATATTTGATACCCTAGCGTATATTAGTTCCTTAGACAACAAGTTTTCTATTTTTTTTAAAAAAAGACAGTAGAAAATCGAATTAGTTACAAATTTGGTTATCGATGTCTCCAAAGTATTTAAATGAGGCCGTTCATGAGATGTAACTCAAGTGAACCAATTCCAATTTTAGAAGAAGCTCTCTGTAATTTCATCGAACAACTGGTGTGCAATAAGTAAAACCTCAACTACTGTATTAAAGATTCTGAAAAAAGGCCATCACTTTCCAATTACCCAAAACAAAAATGGAATAAAACGAAGGTTACAGATTCGAAGTAATCTTTGTATCTTTTTTTCACATACTCTGTAAGATGATGACTGCATCATTGCCACTGCAGCTGCTTCCCTGTGATTCCCCAAAGGATTTGAACAAAGGAAGACTATCTTCTACAACTATATCTCGATTTCTCAGCTCATTTTCATCTCACGGTATTCGCTATCGGCCAAACAAGGTTGAGAAGGAAGAAGAGAAACGTCGACACAAACTCAGAAAGCTATTGTCTGTGTGGATAAACTGAACGTTGACACTACAAACCAAATCTCAAAACTCGCTTCACTTTTGTTTTTCTTACCCTCGGATCCCTATATTTCCTGTATTTCCACAAAAAGTCCCTTTATCGAATAAATGATCATATATGGCCCCTTATAAAACACTATAAATCAAATTCCTTAAAAGGAAAAATTCTTAGAATATAATAAAATACAAATTATTGTAAATTATTATATTGAATATATTAAAATAATGAAAATTGTACCAAAATAGAGATTCTTCTATATATTAATAATTTTAAAATATTCACTTCTAAATTTTAATATATAATAATGTATAAATATAATTTGAGAATTGTATGCATGAGAACTCTCCTTTTAAAATGCTCTTATGGATTTTTTTAATCATCCTATATATTAAATGATAAGTATCCTAAGTGCATTTTGTTTAAGTGTTATAGAAAGAGTTTAACAAAAAATGTTATAATTTGATTGGTTTAGGGATATTCAATTTTTTATTTATTTCAATTAAATCTAAAATAAAAGGTAAATATATAACTAATTAATATCACTTACCAAATAGTCTAAATGATATTATAAATAATATTGCTAACTAATTGTCAAAATTATAAAAAGTGCAAAAATGTTTAATTAACATTTTATATATTTATATACTACGTAAAATAATTAGTATAACACAATTTATAGAAATTGATATAATGATTTCTCGTTCTTATATAAAGATTATATTTGTATGTAAAGAACTATAATAATTATTAATGTCGTATAATGTCCATATATGTCTTATAAGTCGTTTATAAAAACATTAATAAAATTATCTATCATGACTTACAAATTTATTTTATCTCGATTTTACATTATTTATATGAGTATATGAAACATTTATAAAAAAAAAATTTTGCCTATGTATTAAACGAAAAGTCACTTAAATTATTTTTGCTTACGGTCTATCAAGTCTTAAGAAAATTCTCGATAACTTTTAATTTTGTTTATTTTAGTTTATATTTAAAATCTAAAATAAATGTAAAGTCAATTAATATCACTTGCCAAATAATCTAATTTATATTAAAATAATAATTTATGGTAACTTATTGTTGTAACTATATAAAGAATATTAACGTTTGTTCAATTCTTTTTTATATTTATAAACTACATAATATAACGAATGAAATTTATATAATTTTAATTATTTTAATTAGATATAAAAAAGGTAAGTCTAAAACTAATTAGTAATTACTGTCACTTGCCAAATAACCTAAATGATATTACAAATAATAATTAACGATAGCTAATTTTCAAAAATATATAAAATGTATTATTTTTTTATCAATTCTTGTTATCTATTATACTACATAAAATAATGAATATAAAACAATTTATAGAAAGCGATATAATGATTTCATATTCATATATAATATAGTCATATATATAATAATTATTAATCTATTATAATTTACATATATGCTTCATAAATAATTAGGTTTTGAAGATTGAAAGGATCATATTTTACGGAACATGTGATAACTTTGCTTCAAAAGATATTTTGCAAGATAATGTTATGATTGAAAAGAATACTAGCTTTTGTTTCACTGATTGCATGTTTTTATTTACTATTTTGAGAGATAAATAAATATTTGGTTAAAAATATGTAAAAAGTAAGGTAAACATAAGCAAAAATTAGTACAAAAAACAAAATGATAACGATAAAAATAAGAAGAGTCCCAAGAAAATATAAAACATATGTTGTAAAAGTTAATGTGATAATTACATATATAATTCTACAAGTATTTGTTATTATTATATATTCATATGTTATATTTACATCAAACTTATAGAAACTTTACAACTGATTTTCAAACTATTTGAAGTCAAAATTATATTTTTAATGTTACTAATTATTATTTAATTTTTTTATACATAATATATATATATATATTTACAATATACAATTCATAATCATCAAAAAGAAATCAAAAGGATCAAAATGGCTAGCGGAAGTGAGGATCTGGTGGTCGTCGGAAAGACAAGCTAATTTTTTTTTAATGACAATTTTGTCCGATGAAACGAATACATGGAACTTCCAGACATGAAGTATGAGAAGAACTCCAATGACGAGAAGAACTCCAATCACAGCAACGAACACTACAATCTGTCATATTCAAAGTGTTCATATAAAAATATAGTCACATTTTTAATAATTGTTAATCTCTTATTTTTTTTTTGGTTTTTTTGTCATCCTTTTTAATCTCTTATAATTTTTATATATGCTTTATAAATAATTAGACTTTGAAGATCGGAAGGATTATATTTGACGGAACATTTGAGAACTTTGATTTAAAAACGTTTTACAACTAAATCAAATAATATAGTGAATAAAGTAATTTTATGATTGAAAAGAATTCTAGTTCTTGGTTCATTGATTGTATGTTTTGTATTACTATTTTGAGATAGAAAATAAATATTTGGCAAAAATATGTAAAAAACTAGGAAACATTAGTAAATCTAATTATATAAAAGAGACTTTCTATCTCTCCCGTGATGTCCACCTCGGATGACACGTCAGTAATTCGGTCGTTGAGAGACTGACACGCGTTGATTAAATGAAACGCAGCGTGTTGATTGTTTGTGTGGCTTATGAGCTTGGCTTTGGGCTTCGTCTCACGGTTGTGTATGTGCGGCCCAGCGAGCACAGTGGTAGAGCGAAACCCTAATCACGCTTTGGTATCGGCTCTCACTTTCTTGTGACGGCGACCGTGACGTCTGATTTTCCCCTCTCTTTATGAAACGGGGTGGGAGTAGATAACTTCGTCTTTATGCCAGTTGATTCAATCGCCCATTACAAGCTTTTCAATTCGCCGTTATTCTCTCAGAGGTGGTGTTGAATCCGTATAAATATGTGAGTACTTCTCCTATCGAACTCATCATCTATTTTTATCTCTAGCAATATACTGATTCGTGTTGTTATGGCTAATTCCAGAGTTTTCTTCTCCGACTTGAAGTCCGGCAGTTGCTCCTCCGTCGTCGAGGCAGGCTGTTGCGGTTCTGGGAGGCGAGAAATATCGACAGGGTGTTCAGAAGATAAAAATAACTATCAATAATTATCTGAACTTAACAGGATGATACTATACTAATAACTATCAATAATTAAGATCAAAACTTGCCTTCAGAAGAATATACAAACCTTTTCGATCATGGCACCATTAGAGTAATCCAGCTCATCCCAGTCACATTTCTTTGGAATCGGTGGTGGTACAGGCCTTGGTCCAAAGTGACTTCCGTTTTGACCTTGCGTGGAGAATATATTCAGCCACTTTTCAAAGACTAAGAGATCGACAAACACACCAAAACACGTGTCTCTTGGAATCTCTGAACACAAAGTACGTTAAACAAAAATGCATTTAAACAGATTCCTGCAGAAAGAGAAGAAAGTTTTCAAAATTTCCATTGATCTTTTCATATACAATAACAATCAAATGCAAGATCACAAAGAAACTCAAAACTCATATACCACGTTCTTGCCTTCTTAACTTGACACCCAGCGGACCATAAAGCCATTCTTCGTCATTATCAACCTCCACAAACAGGTCTCTTTTCGGAACAGTATCTGATCCAAATATTTTAGGTCCGGAATGAGACGGCTTGGGGATGCTTCACCATTTTCTTTGACTTTCGCTTTCAGTGTTGCAGCCACATGACTCTGTGAGCAAAAAATTAGAAAATGATCGAACACAAATCTAAAAAAAAACTGAAGAGACGAACTTACATTTACGTCGATATTTCTCGCCTCCCAGAACCGCAACTGCCGGACTTCAAGTCGGAGAAGAAAACTCTGGAATTAGCCATAACAACACGAATCAGTATATTGCTAGAAATAAAAATAGATGATGAGTTCGATAGGAGAAGTACTCACATATTTATACGGATTCAACACCACCTCTGAGAGAATAACGGCGAATTGAAAAGCTTGTAATGGGCGATTGAATCAACTGGCATAAAGACAAAGTTATCTACTCCCACCCCGTTTCATAAAGAGAGGGGAAAATCAGACGTCACCGGTCGCCGTCACAAGAAAGTGAGAGACGATACCAAAGCGTGATTAGGGTTTCGCTCTACCACTGTGCTCGCTGGGCCGCACATACACAACCGTGAGACGAAGCCCAAAGCCAAGCTCATAAGCCACACAAACAATCAACACGCCGCGTTTCATTTAATCAACACGTGTCAGTTTCTCAACGACCGAATTACTGACGTGTCATCCGAAGTGGACATCACAGGAGGGATAGAAAGTCTCTTACGATCAGTCTCTTGTTTGTAATTACAGGATGGCAATGGTGGCTCCGGTAATGATATGCCAGGAATAAACACACTCCCAACTACGATCAGTCGGTGTTGATGAAAATGAGAAGGAACCATTTGCTGAAACAACCACTGGTGGTCCGTCCGACAAAAACTCTCTGTCTTTAACGTCTTCCACAGCAGCTAAGGAAAAGCAACGCATAGCATAGTTGTAAGAGTATGCGGCTTAAAGCCAGAGAAGTGTCTACTAGAATAATGCTTAAGCATATAATAGTTGTCACTTTTATACCCACATCTGCTGTGTACTATTTTCCTTAAACTATCATACAATCATATTTGGCTTTTCTTATCACGTTTGCAAACAGGAAGCTTGCAAACATGAATGTTTGCGTGTTTAACCTAAAAATAAAAAGTAAAAACAATTACAAATCTAAAATATTAAGTCGTACAATAATTTTGTATAAACCAACAAATGTAAAGGCTGTTAGAATTTATTGCTCAAAAAGAAGTTTTTTCACAAAATTGTTAATCTATAATAAATCAATGAGGTAGCAGTTAAAAAAATAATAAATCAATGAGGTCAATGTTAAAAATTATTTTCTACATTTATTGTTTAAATATATTAAATTGGTTCTAAGGCTAAGATACGTATATGTTCAAAGTACCGAACACAAAATCTTAAGTTATTTTATTGTACTTAAATAGATGTTTTAAAATAAAATAAAATAAAATAAAAGCTCAACTATAGTTTTAATACTGATACGTAACTAATATATATAATTATTTTCTAAATTTATTGTTTAGTTACATTAAATTGGTTCTAAGGCTAAGATACGTATATGTTCAAAGTACGGCGAACACAAAATCTAGAGTTATTTTATTGTATTTAATAGATGTTTTAAAATAAAATAAAAGCTCAACTATAGTTTTAATACTGATATGTAACTAATATATATATACGTATTCAACAAAAGACATTATATAAAAAAACAGAATGAAATTAGATAATTTATACGAAAACAAAAAGAATTAAAATATATATACCAACATAATAAAAATAGAATACAACTTTATCAATAATCACAATAATCATATTAAAAAATTTAGTCCATTCCAACAAAAGTGATTTTGAGTTTCTTATAACAAAATAGTTCAATGGAAAAGAATGATGATTTTTTTTAAAAAAAATTACAAAAATAACATTCAACACATAATTAAAATAAAATCATTTAATCTAAAAATGTTAAAATAATATATCAGCAAATTTCCGCGCGAAGCGCGGACTTACCCTAGTTTAATATATAAAAATAAAATGATGACGAAAAAAATAAAAAAAGGTCGAAGAAGATACATAATATATGTTGCACAAGTTAATGTGATAATTACATATATAACTGCACAAACACTATTACTAAATATTCATCAGTTATTTTTATTTTTTAACTATTTAAAGTTAAAAGTTATTTTTTTATGTTTCTAGTTACTATTCAAATTTATGACATGTGTATACATAATTAATATATATATTACGATATATATATATATCTACGAAATCACGGACAACCACTTTGTTAGATTTGGATTTTGTTCGATGTCACAATTGGGATAATATGCCTATATATAGTGTTCGTTAACAGAAAACACACACTATTAAAACAAACTCTCTTAGTTGGAACAAGAGGTCTCGCGTGAGTATAGATCCCAGCAACACCGCTCGACCACACCAGACCTGCCCACTTAACCATTCAAATAGACAACAATTTCCCTCGATTCATGATCATCAAAAAGAGAAAGTTTACCAAAAGATCGAAATGGCTAGTGGAAGTGAGCGTGTGGTGGTGATAGGAGTCGATGATTCATCTCATAGCTACCACGCACTGGAGACAGCTCTCGATCTCTTCTTCACACCTTTCAAATCAAACCCACAATTCAAACTCGTCGTCATCCACGCAAGACTCACCGCAACTTCCGTCATCGGCTTTGCCGGACCAGGAACGGTCGATATAATACCGCTGGTGGAACAAGATTTAGACAAGACTGCTGAGTTGGTTAAGAAGAAGTGTACCGAAGTGTGCTCGGCCAAATCCGTTGAGATCACTTCGTTGGAGGCTATAGAAGGAGATCCTAGGAACATAATGGTGGAAGCAGCGGAGAGACACCATGCATCTGTTCTTGTTCTTGGGAGCCATGGTTATGGAGCTGTCAAGAGGGTGTTTTTGGGGAGCGTGAGTGACTATTTAGCTCATCATGCGCATTGTTCCGTCATGATCGTCAAGAAACCTAAGGCTAAACATGCTTCTAACGATAAACACTAACGAGAGAAAACAAGATATCTCTTCTGTTTTATATGTTATGTAATTTTTATTTCTTGAATAACTTTGTAACTTGTATCCTCTTCTTCCCTAACGTCAATGGGGTTAATGTATTTCTTCACTGGATTCACTAAATTTATTGTTTCTTGTTTGTCTAACTACTTTGCTTTGCTTCGCTTCAATTATATTAAATCTCTATTGATGACTTTACCGGTAAATAAATTGGTTCAAGAATGCAAAATGTTATCCTAACAATTTAAATACAGTTGTTGCTTCTAGATAGTTGCAACTTCAGGGATCATTTGAAGAGTAACATAACAAACTTCATTATCTTAGAGGGTGAAAAATAACAGTCTTTTTATATGTGCAGGTAAAACAGTTGAAAAGTTCTGATTCACAAAATATTTTTTGGAGATCTTTTTTTTTTTAAATAAAAAAAAATTGTATAGATTAGGGTTTACAACTTTAGTTTATTAAGTATACATTTAAATTTAACGTAATTTACAAATGAAAAGTTAGACATATAGATAGAGTTATTAAATTTATAAATTATACTACTTAAACAAAAAAAATTGATACAGAGCTGGGTGAAAATGAGAACAAAACAGCAAAATCCAAAACCTTTGAACGAACTGAACTAATTAATCAGAGCCTTACTGACTTATATTCTTCAAAGTTACGTTACTTGCACGTGCTAGTGTGGTCTGATACTTACAGAGTCAGGTACATCTACTGGATACGATTCAATGAAGTCTAACCACGTGTTGTCTGTGTCAGGCTCCACTTCTCTGATGCATCTCCACACCGCACTGTTACACTTAAACCCACTTCCAAAAGCAATCTGCAACACCTTATCTCCTTTTCTCACCCTCCGTTTTGCTTCAAGGTAAGAGAGTGCGTACCAAACGGACGAAGAAGAAGTATTCCCAAACCTATGAAGAGTCATCTTCGACGGCTCAATGTCTTCTTTCGTCAAGTTCAGATTCATCTCCATCGCTTGAATCACAGCTCTTCCTCCTGTATGAATACAGAAATGCTCAAACGCTTTCTTGAAGTTCGGTGTATAAGAAGAACTCGGCTTATAGATCTTGCGAAGAACGCGTTGCATCACATATCGCAATAGCTCCACGTAAGGTAACACCAAAGGGCCTAGCGAAGTTAGGTTCATCTTCAACACATCTCCAGCCACGCTGATTACATCTTTGGTTATCGACACTCCTTGCTTTAACTTAGAGTCTATGTCTTGGTATATACATCTGTAAGCTCGGTCATCTTTCGCTTTGTTTGTCCTGACAACATGCAAGAGCTCATACTTCGCGTTTCCTCTGTCTTGATCATTGCTAGACATCAACACTGCAGCTGCTCCCATTCTAAAGAGACAGTTCGTAAGAAGCATAGATCTGTCTTTACCGATGTACCAATGCGTGTTCAACGCTTCAGTGCTGACTATAAGAGCCAAGGAGCCTCGGTGAACCTTAAGCAAGTCGTTGGCTAAAGAGACCGATAGAATCCCAGCTGCACAGCCCATCCCTGACAGGCTAAAGCTCTTGATGTTGCTTCTCATGTGGAACTTGTTGATTACCATTGCACTAAGAGACGGCGTAGGTGCATGCAGGCTACAGTTTGTTATCAGTATGTCTATGCTTCTTGGGCTTAGTTTGTTTTTCTTGAGGAGATTCTCAACAGAGGTGAAGAGAGTGGTCATGGTTTCGGTTTGGACAGAGGTTAGACTTTTCTTGAGGGGTATTTCGGTCAGAGATGGAGGGATGCTGGTTTGGTTGCTTAGCCAGGACCTCTCAAGAACCCGGGCTTGGAAATCTATACTCTCTTGATCGATCTGGTTAGCTAAGTAGATGGTCTCGAGAAGAGTAGACATTGGGAGGCGGTTTGAGTCTGGGGCTCGGTAACAAGTGAAGTCAAGTAAGTAGACTTTGACTCTTATCCTAACTCTTTGGTAGATCAAATGCAATGCTAGTAAACTAACAAAGATCTCAAAGATATAACCACTTGAGCTGAGAAATGTTTTCAGCTCTGACATGGTCAAAGAGATTGGTGAAACTTTGTGTATGGTTTGGTTCATTTCGCTTTATTCTTTAAAGCTGCCCACTAAAGGGGTCTACATTAAGATATAGGAGAAAATGAAAATTATCATGTGGAAGTTGTTGGAGAGCGTTTCACTGCGTTAGGTAATGCTAAAATGTTCAACATTCTTTGTGTGTGATTTTGTAACAATTAGTCTCATCACGTCTTCTTGCTTGTCTGATAAGTTAGGTTCTAATCTAGGGTTGTGTCTTTAAGGTTTTAGGTTTAACCAGCCATGTATTGATTAGTCGTCTGAAAGATTTTACTACAAAATTTTGTGTAATTGATTTGAAGGTTGGCAATAACACAATAAGCCGTGCCTATCAAGTTTCTTATACATGGCGTCATGCAAGCAGCTACATCCACTAGCTTTTATCATCAAAGAAAAGGTAGATAAAATGGTCTAAAACACTCAAGTTCAACTACTACGGAGAGGAGAACATCATCCTAACATACCAATGGTATATAGTGAACGGGTTAATAAAAAGAATTCATTTGGCTATTATGTTAACAAAGTGCACATATATTTTATGGCACACATTAAGAAAAACAAAAACTTTAGAATTAATCTCAATTGAGTTGGAGTAATGGATGATTTTACGGAAAGTGCTTTGCAATATTGTGCAAGTTAGGCCAGAACACAGAAAAATGTCGTATGATAATTGGATAGTCAATAGATTAATAGTTTGAGCCTCCAAAATATCAACACAGTGTGCCCATGGAATCAAGGCCGGCCCAGAGGGCAAGCCACCCAAATAACGGATTAGGGCATCCAAATTAGTGGGACATATTTTTCTTAAAAAAAATAGTTGTATATATAAATAAATAAATCTTGTAGGTTTTCTTATTAAAATATAATTTACTAGGCATCTTTAGTTAGAATAAAATTTGTTAAAACTGTAGTTCTAATTTCTCTTGAATTTAGATTTGAACAATTCTAAAATTATGAAATTGTTTTGGATTTTTGTTTAATTTTTTAAAAAGTTGATAGATGCAAGTGAAGATATTTTGAGGGTATCATGTTTGAATCTAGAAGTTTCTTTAAGAAATGCTACGCTTTTATATATAATTGGTGATGATTTGTTTAAAGAACTAAAATTCTTCGATAATCAATGTCCAAAAAAGTTCGAAACACATTATTTTTTTATTGCATATTTTTGACCATTTCGATGTAGTCGCCACCAGCCGAAAGAAGTTTTTTGAAATTGATGCTAATAAATATTTATTTGCAATTTTCATTGTTACCAGAAAAAATAAATGAGTTAGTTATATTATCAATTAAAATGGTTATGGTTAAAAGACTTGACTATATGACTTAAAAGATGATTTTGTAAAAAAAAATGTAAATAAAATTATATTTCTAACAAAAGATATATATAATATCACTATTTTTATAAACATATTGTAGGTTTTGATTTTTAATAAATATTACACTATTTTTACGATTTTGTGATACTGATAAAATATGTACAAGGACATACTTTTAAATTTTGATTGGGGTAGTATTAAAAGTTGGTCCGGCACTGCATGGAATGGAACTCACGTGTCGAAGTGAACGGGTCTAAGAGACCCATACAGGTCATGCTTTTCAGGCGCTTGGCCGTCATTAATGACACAACAAGTTGGTTACGGCAATTACATACGTAGATTCTTTGGTTAGCTCTAGCAATAACTATGAAAGTGAAAGACATAACACATGAGCATGAAGACGAGAGGTATTAAATGGATGGGTTTGACTTATCATGAACAAGTGTTTACATAGATAGATCCACAACACAACACGACAGCTGGGTGGGCAAAACCATTAAATTATCTGGGGGGTAGAATGATCAAATCTATGGATTTATTTTGTAACTTAATATTTTGACTTGAATGCATTCATCTCCGTAGTATTAATCATTCATAGAGAGTGTCGACGAGTGGACCGTGATTCGTTCAGACAACGACTTCTACTGTTTGGTCTCTCTGTTTTTGTCTGTTACGTATCATATATAATAAATGTTTCTTTTTAAATAAAATATCTATGTTATAGAATGATTAATACTACGAAGATGAATGTAACTAACTCAAAATAAGAAACTTTAGATTATGTGATTAACTTTGGCAATAACTATGAAAGTGAAAAAACGAAACTCACAACGCCACACACGAGCATGAAGTCGTCGAGGTATTAAATGGATGGGTTTGACCCATCTTGAACAGTGTTTATATAGACCCAATGTGTTATTGTCACACAACATGATTAAATTAGATGGGTCGGCAAAAGCAAGGGGTAGAATGATCAAAATCGATGGACTTCAACTACTTTAGTTTTGTTATTTTGAGTTGATTACATTCATATTCGTAGTGTTTAATCATTCTAGAGAGTGTCGACTAGATGACCGTGATTCGTTCAGACAACGACTTTTACTGTTTGGTTACTCTGTTTTTGTCTGTTACAGACTATCAGATATAGTAAATGTTTTCAGTACATTTTGTTATGTAAACAATTTACGTTTGTTATTTGTTAAAGAGCCAAACGCAAACGTAAATCCTTACTGCTTTACAAGTAGATCATATTTAAATTATTCTAATCTTATTTTCATGCAAGTATGTAGCGATTCCTAGGCTTTAAAACGATGAATAGAGTTAAGAACATGCCTAGTATATTGAGATCTTGATCTCTTGGATAATCCTACTAAATTGATAGAGTGACACATGATCATCTTTTTAATAATCAGTATTATATGCATAGTTTTGTTCTTTGGAAATGTATAAGTCCACATGGAAAAATACAAAAAGAAAACAGAGTAAATGAGTAGGAGGCCCCTTTTCCCCTGTCTCTTTGGCTTTGCAGAATCATTCATATCATCATATGTAGTTTCATCTCATGGACCCCTTTATGTCCTCTTCTGCACGTTGTATACTAACAAAATCTTCTGTTCTTTATGTCGTTGATCCAAGAAACCAAGTTTGCACTGTTTTGATTTATAGTAGAATTTGATGATCACTATCATCAGTGATGTATGTAACAGTACAACCGTTGTTATCGCAATCATAATGCATGTGCCTTTTGATTCACTCATTTAACACAAAACTCAGGGTTAAAAAGCCAATCAATCCCCTTAAATCCTCCTCATTGACTGGCTTTTCCAGTTAGGTTTTTGTTACTAATTTAATTAAGAAACACATCATAAATCACAAATAAAGCAAGACAGACGGTCCTTTTAAGTAGATTCGAGAGACAAAAATAAGGATAAAAATATAATGCAACCAAGAGAAAAAGACAAATAAACAGAGAAGAAAGTTGCCCAAGTATCCTAAGTCCCTCTCCCTTTATTAGACAAAATATTGATAATTAACATAGAAGAGTAGTGTGACATTACAGTACTTTTCCAATCATGTTTTTGTTACTAGTTTTACTGAAGTCTTGTAAGAAACACATCATAATCAGAACATAAAGCAAGACAGATGGTCCTTCTAATAAGTAGAGATTATAGACACAAATTAAGGATTAAAATATAATGTAACCAATAGAAAAAAGACAAACAAACAGAAGAAAGTAGCCCAAGTATCCTAAGTTCATCTCTCCTTATTAGACAACAGTTGATAATTAACATAGAAGAGTAGTGTGACATTACAATACTAAGATGATGAAACTAGCTTTTAATTATTTTTATTGTTTAAGATTCTAAAAAGACACTTATTGCAGAGTCTTTTAACTCAGCTACTGACGGACAACAACGATGGAATTGCATCCAAGTTTGGAGCTGTGTTCTTGCTTGTAGAATCTGAAATTGTGCGACCTCTTTTACCAGATGATGAATAACTGAAAGCAGCTCTCATTGGACTAGCAAAAGCCCATCCCCAGCTCCTGTTCCTTCCACCATGACCTTGATGATGATGTTGTTCAGCTGATGACGATGATGATGACACCCATGATGATGATGACGAGGAAGTTGAAGATGGAGTCATTATCATAAACCCACCAAAGATCCCACCACATCTCACAATCTCCCTCACACCAACATTACTACTAGCTTTAGCTTTGTTGTTGTTACCTTCTCTCTGTGACTCAACTCTCCTCAAAGTACAATCTCCAAACCCATGTGTGATCCTCTCAAAGAACTCACCAGAGAAGCTTCTGCTTCCACACCCGACAGATCTGGATCTCGACACTCTCCTCTCGCTCGGTGCTGTTGTTGCTGTAACTACATCTTCCTCCACAATCACATCAATGCCGTTTCTGTTACTACTCCCACCTCCGTTAACTCTCTTTGACCCCGAAGAAGATCCGACAGTCGTGGTCTCTGTTTCCGACAAAGTGTTTTCAGCATGTTTTGAACGAAAGTTTCTGACTTTCTTACCGCTGCTATGGTGTTTGTGAGAGTGGAGATGTAGAAACGACCAAAACCCGTTCCTCTTCCTCGGGGTGAGATCAGAACCACCGTACGACGTCGTTGACTGGCTTCTCTTGTAGACGATACTCGCCGTGGAAGCTGTCAGCATCTTCTTCTTCTTGTTCGCTAGCAAAAACGGAAGCTTGCTCTTGTTGTTGTCTGTGGCGTTTCTGGCTCCGGAGACTGAAAGCGAGAGACTTGCGGTGGAGGCGGTTGTGGCGGTGGAGCTACGTACGGAGTCAGATCTGAAGGAAGGGGAGGAAGTGGAGGAAGAGGAAGAGAGGAGTTTGGGGAGAGGGAAAGAGGAAGCGACGAGGTTTCCGAGCTTTTCTTGGAGGCAGAGAGGACAGATCCCACCTGGGTTCTTTGTGAAGGGATGGTTTGTGCATTGCATCCCATCGCTCATGTCTTCTTGATTCTTCGCTTCCACCATTGGTGTACCAGACAGACCTTTGGTTCTTTAGTTTCTCTCTGTTTTTTTTTTGAGTGGATGAAGTTTCTCTGTTTCTGTGTGTAAGAGATTCAAGGAATCTAGAAGTAATCAGCTTCCAGGTTTTTTTGTTCTCTTCTTTTGAGAGAGAGAGAGAGATTGCTTGAAAAGGGAGTAGATGAAGAAGTATGGTTGGAGTATGAGACTGGAGAGAAGAGAGGGGTCGAGTTCCCAGGTGCACGTGGTTTACTGACTTCTTCGTGTCCTCTCTCCTATCTAATCTAGTAATCTATCATATAGCCCTCTCTCTCTCTCTCTCTCTCTCTCTCTCTCTCTCTCTCTCTCTCTCTCTCTCTCTCTCTCTCTCTCTCTCTCTCCTCTCTCTCTCTCTCTCTCTCTCTCTCTCTCTCTTATTTTGATATATTTTATTTTGTTTGTAAGAAAATATCACATTTAAAATGTAACTAAAAAAGGCTTATGATCAATTATCCACGGTGGCATAACCATTTCTAAAATGCGTAAAGCCATACACCTCCGATGCTTTTTAAAGCCGTTGGATCGGATTTAGAGGAGGCTCCATATGCACGTACATCGTTCAGCTATTTTGTTTTGTCTTTATTCTACAGAAAAAGGACAGAGGGAGAGACTCGAGGGTAAAAAGATGGGAAAGATGTTACGCCACCTTGAGAGCACACTACCTACGAACTACTTGTATTTTCTAATTTTATTTGATTGAGATACATCGATTGACTACATGGCTATTATATACTTTTTAGTTCATACCATATAGTTATATACAATTGATTGTAATTGTTTTTTTTTTATTCAGATTGTAATTGTATATTAACGAGTGTATTATGGTACAATGGTAAAATAGAGAAGCTACACGTAATAGTGTAATGCGATATAGAGACCGAGATGGATTAAAAATAATTTAGCTGTCTACTACATTAATGGCTAACTTTCTTGCATGGACAGGCTCGCAAAAGCCTGAACTCGCTCGTCCATTCACCACCGCCACTCTCCATCTGTTTATTTAATACTTTCACAGTTGTCAAAAAGAAAGAAAAAAACAGTTCTTAACATGATTTTATTACTTGTTAGATAGTCCTCATTGGCACGTACCATCATCATCCACCATATTCTTGATGATCAGTGTTTTTTTCTTTGAAAAATTCTTGATGATCAGTGTTTCTACAAAAAAAAAGTTATTGGGTTGAAGATGTGCTTGTTTCGATACATGTATTGTTGAATCCTAAATCCGGTAACAAGAGATTTAAGACTAACAAAGATGTAATGAGATTAGTTTAGGGGCAAAGGTTTTGTTTAATGAAGTGTTTAGTGCAAAAGCCGAATTGAGATACAAAAACAAAGAACACGTCGTCTTAAAAGATTAATGTTGAATTCTCTCTGCTTTATCTCTCTATTCTCTCTCACTTCCTCCTATTATTCAATACTCCTCTCTACTTATACTTGATCAAGTGAGTCCCTTGTTCTACGGTGGTTGTGTGTCAGGTGGTTGGTTCGGCTTTCATCATTTTCCTATTGCTTGCTGTAGAGTTCATGTCTAAGTTCGGCGGTTGGTGCAGGCTACTCGCTGTAACATCCCAGTCGCTCCACTGCTGTCTCCCGTGAGAGTCTGGACCGTGTCTTAGTCTCGGTGTGGCTGATCGTCCGAAAAGACCAGCTAAGCATCTATTGACAGTGTCCCAAGATAATCTAAAACACTGATTGGAATTAGTCAGCAGCTGAATGCAAGAATTACTGCGTGTCTCACGAGTCTTTTTTAACGTGGACTTTTGTTTGGACTGTTTTTTCTTGACTCTCAATTCGCGAATGGGCCGGAGGCCCACCCTCCAACATGTATTTTGCAGAAAAAAAATTACATACTTAGTAAACGTTACGGATTACTTAATTTTAATGAAATTTTGAAATTTAAACAAAGCATACGTTGTTTAATCCTTCGAGTTTAGTCATGAATTTTATTTCGTAGATTTTAGTAAACTTTTTAAAAAAAAATTATGTTAAAATACAAAATATAAATTCGTTATAATTTTTAAAAACAATTAAAACACAATAGTAACATTTTCGGTGACAATTCTGATTCTTTAGGCTTTTGGGCCCATAGAAAGAAAGGCCCAGATAATTTTTTTCCCGCGTAAAGGCAAATGAAAAACCTAAAAACTATCTTCCCTCAGAAGATTCGAAAACCTCGACCCATCCCGCCGGTGGGAAAAAAAAGAAAAAGAAAATGACCGTCGCCGCCGAAGAACCGTCACACCATCCTCAGAAGCCTCTCACCGATAACGACATCATCCGTCTAGCCCAGTACCACCACTGCCAAACCAGCCTCTCCCTCCCTCCCTACCTCCTCTCTCCCACCTCACACGATCCCCTCCTCTCCTACCTCAAATCCCGCTCGTCTCTACCTTCCCCGTCGAAGCCTGTCTCCGAGTACGCGATCGCTCTCCTCTCGCTAATCTCCCTGTCCCCGACCGCTCCGTCGCTCTCCTCCCTCCTCGCATCTCTCCTCGTCGCCTACGCTCGGATCTTCCCCGAAATCCCGAGCGATTCGGATTCCCTCAAGACGATTCAGCTCTTCGGAGCTCTGATTCGGTACTTGCACGTCGAGGAGATCAAATCCGTAGTCGATTCGATCTTATCCGGTGTGTCTAGGGTTGTAACCGTCGATGACGCTCAGCTGTTTGATCTATTGCCTGTGTGCTTTGATTTATTGCGTAATCCTATAGAAGCTAAGGCTAGTGAGATAGATTACGTTGATTCCGCGGTTGATCGTGTTCTTAGCTGTGAATGGGAGAAAGGATTTCTGACTAAGATTGTATCTCTTGCTAAGGAGTTTCAGTTTCTTGATAAGGGGAGAAAGAGCGAGTTGCTGGAGAAAGTGTTTTTAGGTGTTAAGTTTGTAGACTTGCAGGACTTGCCTTCACTTGTGTATCAGTTGCTTGTTCTCGCTTCGAAAGGTTTTTGCAAGAGGGAGGTGATCGGAGGAGTTGTTTGCTTTTTTGGGTCTAGATCCGAGAGTAGAGTGGCGTCTGTGCTTAGGCAGATCGAGGGGACTGTTCTTCTTCATGTGAATTTCGCGGTGAAGCAGGATCCTTCACTGGGGCAGGAGGTTGTGGCGTTGGTCAAGTCTGATCTCAGGGCTTTTAATCATTTTACGGTCGCGGTTCTTTTTTCGGTTGCTAGGGTTAGAAAGTTCGGTGAGAACTCGTTGGGGGTGTTGAGGACGGCTTTGCTTAGTGCGTACAACGATTACAGACTCTCCAAGTAAGGAGTAGCAAATTTTCGCTGTACTTGTTTTGGATTTTCATGCGATTTTGTTTCCTCGAACTGGTATTTCTCTGCACCCATTTAGGTGAACTCCACTTTGCTTTATATTCCTGTGACTATAAAAAACAATTCCATTCACCTTTTGGTAAAAACAAGTTCAAAGAACTCATTTAATGGCTTCTCAATCAGAATGAAAAATGTATTCTCTTACTTACGTGTTAGGCTGTAGGAAACACTTCTGTGACGTTTGACTATGTAGGATACAGTTTACCCATTTTGTTTGCCGATGATATACAGAGATTGCAAGTGGCTACCTGATGAGCTGAAGGAAGAGAGTTTACTGCATGCCAAATTGGTTGAAAAATCTTTGCTAAGAGCGGTATTTTCCTCTACTTGCTTCTTATTTTAAAAAACTTTTGAGCTTTTAGTCCTGTATATCATACCAGAATTTAAGAAAATATTTTCTTATATTTTATTAGGTTAGTGAGTGCAAATATGGGAGGGAGCATGTGTTTCCGAGTGTTATTCAGTTTGGCTTTATGTTGCTAGAATCTGTTGAAGAAGGTAGATCCAACGAGTTTAGTGGTTCCAGTGGCGTACTGGGTATTGAGAAGCTTAGCATTCAGATTCTGGGAACCCTATTTGAAGTCCATGATATGACAAGAAACGAGGTTTATAAACTGTTTAATTACTGATGCCTAATTATTCTTAATGCTTTTAAGTCTGACATTCAAACTTTTAAGCTAGTTTTTTTCTTTTTTGCATTTTCACTTCACAAAACTTAGTTAAGTGACATTCGTATTTTGCAGATAATTGAGCAATGCAAGTTTCGCATTCTTTCTTTGAAATGCGCAAAGAGCAAACCAATATTAAGGTCAGTAACGCTTAATTGGATATTGTTGTCAACCATTTTTACATGTGCTGAGAAGGTTGAGATTGTAGGTTGTTAGGGTATCTTGTCCAGAGATATTCACTTATCATGTTGGAATATGTCCATCATCTCAAAGAATTATTGGATTATTTCACTTTCATGGAGGGAAATATCAGCTGTTTTCTCGTGTCTGCTGTTATCCCGCTCATCAAATTCAGCCGTGATCTGCAGGTAAAATATACGTGTTGCACATTCTCTTTTGTTCTACTTTCTTCTGCACATCTGTTTCTGCTTGGAGTGTTTGAGTAATGAAACTTAAAATACTCGTCTATTTGTATTCACTTTTCTGATCTATGAAATTTGGAAAAATAGATGAGCTTTCCCGCCAAGACCTTGGATTAAATTTATGATGATGCAGGATTATACCATCTTGGTGATCCGAAAGGCTATGTTTAGACGGGAAGATACAGTTCGTGTATCAGCGACAAAGGTAATAATTGAACTTATACTTGCCGAGAAACAAGCTAAGAAAGACAGCTCATTTACTCTCCAAGACTCATCAAGCCAAGCCAGTTCTAGTCAGCACACTGAAGTGAGCTGCACTGTGAGGGGAAACCTCTTTACTGAACTGAATGGGTTGCTTCAAAGATGTCTTTACCAACAGGTGTCTTTTCCGTCCTTGATCATGGAAAATTTATTTCAAAAATTTGTAGATCGTCTTAGAGCTCTTTCGTTCCTATATCCAGGCAAAGGTGAAAGAAGTAGTTTATGATGGGCTTGTAAAGTTAGTCCTGATTGATCCATCAAGTGGAGTACATGTATTGGACTTTCTTATGCCTCACTTTCTTCGTTTCTTCAGACAGGTACAGCCAATTGCTACATCCTCTCTCCACACTGATAATGGCTTTTCCGTCTGGCTTGTTAGAATAAAAAAAGGTTGCTATATTTTTGAACTTCTCTGGGCCCTTGAATTTATTTTTACAAGAATGAGCTGTGCCAAAAATTTCAAACGTTTTGTTGATAGACACATTTTCATGCATGCCTTGACAACTTATGATTATGCTGGCAGGACATAGATTTTCAGCTTGGAATCACTTCATGCATTAAAGTAGAAGGTGCCAAATTTATTATTGAAGAGCCCTTGGAAAGGCTTCTCTTTTGTATCTCTTGGATTTTACTCCTCCAGCCGCACAGTAGCTCTGATCGGCCTTCTGATATCGCCTGGCCATGTTTTGGTTTCTCACTTACTCAAGAAAATGAGGTAATGGGACAGCACAACTGGTCTTATGTTACCTAATAATTCGTAATTGTCAATATAATTATGTTTGTTACATTTAAATTCCCAATGAGAGCAGCAGGCAGGAAGAAATGTATCGCATGAAGTGTACTCTAGTACTTTGCTGAAGGTCCGAAACTTTCTACTAGGCAAAAAATTAGGAGGTACGTGACAAATGATCGTTGTTGAAAAATCATTGGCTATTCTTTTCATTTTGATCTGCTTAGGCTACCTGAACACGTTGATCTGCTTTTACTTTTGTTTCATTCATGTCTGGCTCATATAGGTTGCGTTACTTTGACACTCTCTAGTTTCAGAAACGAAATAAAAGCTGGAGATAGTTACTTTAATTTTTTTCTGGTTATTTTAATCACTTGAGCTGCTGATGATCTTGTTTGCATTTTACAGATATTGTTGGGCTGTCTCAGGACACAGTTTCCGCATCTCTAGAAGAAGATAAAAGAAAATCCTATTGTCTGATTATTTTGGGGATCGTTCAAGTGCTGCTAAATTATATAATAACGGATCTAGATAAACAGCCAGAAGGGAAGAAAGTTGAAATTGAGAAAGATATTTTTGATTTGGTTGATCTTTATGAATCACTGGAAAATGAGGTGGGGAAATCGAAACAAGGCAATATTGGCAAGAGAGTACGATTCAGCTCTCGTAATAAATCTGATGACACTGATGTGGGATTCGCAAGCATCAATGAAGAGCGAGAACAAGTTCCCTTTTTGGCTACTTCAAGTATCCACCAGCTATTTCTAATCGCCTTCAAACTCCATAGCAGCAAATCCACTGGTAATCTTTCAGGTTTGCAGGATCACAGCCAGTCATCATCAGCCAAGACAGAAAAGTCAATTTCTACAGTTTTCTCTTTTACCTTGCAAGTTTGTGTTGGACACATAAGATCATCTCTTCGCATGAAGGAGGGAAATCCACTTAAACCGTTGGTCTATGGTGACATGACAGTTCTGGGCTCTCCACTGCTAAAAGTAATTTACCTGCTAGGACCACCTTTACTAACCGGACAAGCGAGTAAGGAGAAGAAAGGAAGGAAAGATGCTGAAGGAAGAAAACACTGTCTACATCTGGCCTTGCTTAGTTTGAAAGAGCTGCTCAGTATATATTCAAGTGGATCTGTCTTGACTGGCTTGCTTGAGGATTTGATAGCAGTGCCTGCATCCGAAGATGCTATTTTAGAAGAGTGCTGCGAAGCTTCAAATATTGAAGATCCACTTGTAAAGAACATCGAAATTTTCATTGAAAAAGTCATGAAGCCCATTATCACAGACCTTATCGCCCAAAACTCTAACGATGTAGAGGTAAATTCCTTCAACTTCAAAATAAAATGACTTCAGTTTCTCTTGAGCACATTTTTTACGCACTGGAAGCTAATATTATAATATTCACTTGCGCTGTTCAGATTCTATGTGACATAATGTTGATGCTTGGGAACACTCTACCTGACAAATTCAAACAACTGCATGGATCATGGGCTCATCAGATCTTCAGAAGCTGCGAAACATCTAACACCACCGTTGCAAAGAGCATTTTAAAACTCGCCATCTCTTTTACCACATCTCCTGGTGATCTATGCATAGCCGTGGAAGTGGCTAAGGAGTTGCAAAACGTCATCGGTTTAGACAAATCCGATACTTCGCAGGTGTCTGAATCATACACGATCATAAACCAGTCAACAAGTGCTTCAATAACTTCTTGCATATTGCAATTAGTTGATTCAGCAATAGGTGACATGGATTGGGGCACAAAGAAGCTAAAGAATTTGTATGTGGCCTCTCAGAAGAACATCCATGTCAACCGTGATGATGAGAGTACATTTGTGCTGGCTCTCGAAGAAGCTCTTTACGCAATGGCTGAGTCAACAGTCAGGATACTCTCTTCCTTTGTTTTGATGAACCTCAAAGGTGAGAAATTTTGCCTTATCTGCTTCTCACTAACTCTGACTTAGCTTGTTAATGAACACGTGCGTTCATGATCTGCAGACTCACAAGCAGCACAGTTTCTAAGACTGGCAGTTAAGTTTTACAAACAATTAGCACAGATTGTGAAACAGAGGATTGCTCCTAAGGGTTGCAAGCAAACTCTTCCCAGCCTTAAGTTTCAAAAACTCGTGGAACTAACTTGCAAGAGTCTAACGGCTCCTTTGTATCCCTTTTTAGCTGAATTGCAAAAGGTAAACGACTGATTGTTTCTTCGTTATTGATGTATGAAAATGATCCGAAGTCTTAAAGTGTGGCCTTCTTCCAAAATTGCAGGAACAACAGGAAAGTATGAGTTCCAATTCCAAGGGTATAATCAACAAGATCAAACAGGAGAACAAATGCATCCCTGATTTGATATTCCAGATTGAAGACTATGAAAGATACCTTATCCAGCTAAGCAAAGTTACTAAACTCAATTTGTTGAGGCATGCCAAGCGCAGCACTGCCAGAGACTTCAAAATAATTGAAGATACAGAAGCTCCTTCAGGAGGCCAAGATGAAGAAAACCAAGCAGAGACAGAGAGACAGAACAACAATATTGGGGGTAATGAGGATGGTTTGGGAGAAGAGTCAGAAGATGATTCAGAGAAAGTCGTGTCCCCTCGTGATGCTAGTTTGGGATCATCACGGGACTTAGATGCTGATACAGCGATAGCAGCAGAAGAGAACGATGAAGAAGAAGAAGAAAAAGAAGAAGGAGATGAAGAAGAAGAAGAAGAAGGAGATGAAGAAGAAGAAGGAAGTGGTTTTAGTCGATCTAAGAAGATAGCAAAGAAGAGTTTGGTCGTGGAAGATTCCGATGAAGATTCTGTAACGTTTTAGGTTCATGTTTGTAAATAAAACATGCAAGCGCAGAGACGGTTAGTTATTAGCTCCTAGGTTTCCGTTTAAACTAGCGCAAGCCTTGGTGTTTTATGGCTACTAGTGTGCAGTGCATGTCGTTTATTTTTGTATTAAACTTGTAAAACTAGGAATCGGTTTTAAAATGGGTTCCTCCACGAGCCCTCTTAAACCGCAAAAAGCAAATCAAACGGTTGATATTGCGCAAATGACACGTGATTTAATCCCTCCACCGATCAAATGGTTAAACACAGTACAGTAGCAGTTGGCGCCTTCTTCCTCAACCGTCACCGCCTCTCTCTCAACAATGGCGATCAAAGTCGCTTCTCTCTTGACTCTCTTCTTACTCACTCCATCCTTGAGCGTAGATGAATCTTCCCTCCCGAAATTTTCTTTCAGTTGGTCGGATGATAAGAACAAGTTTAAATCTGGAGAAGTCGCTGTAATCTCGATCAAAGTTCTTGGAAACTTCGAAGCCAATGGGAATGCTTCGTTAGGACAGGGAGCGTTTAAGCCTACACTTACTGTCAACGGCAAAACTGGGAACAGTACGTACATCTCTGGTGTTTCGCTGGATCTTGGTGATGATGTTAACACGTGGAAGATTTATTTTACTCCCATCATGGTTGGGGTTTTCAACATCGTGATAGACGACGAACTCTTCAAAGTCCTGGATTCGTCGTTACATTTTGATGTTGAACCAGGTTCGGTTTCTTGAATTAAGTTTCACCAACCATGTTACATGATTAATATTTTGGATTGTAATATTATTAATTAATTATTTTTGCTCTATCTGGGTACTTATGATGTTACTCATGCTGTTCTGCTTCTGATTAGTATTGTGTTTACTTGTTTGTGTAGGATTAATGCACCCATCTGTCTGTGCTGTTTCATGGATGGGTCTAAACAACGTGTTTGAAGCTGGGATGAATGCATCGATCTTGATTCTTCCAATGGATGCATTCGGAAACAACATTTCATTTTCTGGAAAGGAAATGGATCTGCAAGGGTTTTCCTTGTCTCTTCTCGATGAAAACGGTTCGTTCGCTACCATTTTCAATACAACGCACATCAGGTGGATGGAGTCTGGTTATATTTCCATCGAGTTTGTTCTTGTCACCGCTGGAAAATTCTCACTGCTCGTGGAGAAAGAAAGCCAAACCCTGAATGGTGTTCCTCTACCTCTCGAGGTTAACTCAGGTGTGTTATTGAGTCTTGTTCCATATACCTTTTAGTTCCTTAAATAATTTAGTAAGAATTTTAGTTAAATTTAGGGGCCTATGTTTATATATATGTATTTTCATACTTGTTTATTTTTGAGCAGGGCCTCTGGATGTTTCCAACTGCGTGAGCATATGGAAGTCAGAGCTGAACACATGGCAGATATTTTCCAAAATGGAGATTCTGTTACACCAGAGAGATCGGTTTGGAAACCTTGTTTCTGGATTCTACGAGTTTGATGCTGATGTGGTGGGGAAAGAGACTGGTTTGTCCATACCGGTAGCAGATTTCCAGTTTAAGTATGTGGATCCAGGGATACAGTTGATGTCTTTCACCTTGTCCGAGCCAGGAAACTTCTTTCTCACTCTTTCTGACATGGAGCACAATAAAAGCATCTCTAGTATGCCATATGAGTATACAGTCTATATAAGTCAGTGTTTTGCCAAAACATTTCTCCATGGTATATCAGCTTTGGTACATGTTACTTCCCTCTCATTTCTTTTTCTTGGCAGGTTATTGTGATGGATCAAGAAGTATTGTGAATGGTTCAGGGCTCAATGCTTCTGTTGCTGGAGAGTCTCTTAGCTTCTCTATATACTTAAAAGATGCTTATGGTTATCCCTCATCAGTCCAAGTGAATATACTTCAGGTTCGAATCATCCATGAGGTTGATTCCTCGGATGTTTTGCCAACCATCAAGCCAAGAGAGACCCTCAATGGTACCAAAGTATTGTATGAGAAACATGGCATAGAAGTAAGAAGTTTTATTTGCATTATGTGCTTGTACATAACTCCATTAAACCTGATGACTTAAGGAGGTTTCTTTCTTACACAGGCTTCTGGTAACCTACTCACTCAGGCGAGTATCTTTGACGTATCTTATACCCCAAAACAGAGTGGAGTTTATAAGATATTTATATCCTCTGGAAACATAGTTCTCAATGGAGGCCAACCTTTCATCAAAAAAGTAAAACCAGGTATGATCAGGATCCATTGCTAGACACTTCTTGTTTTGTGATCAGCACAATCTCTTCTTTTTCTTAGGTGAAGTTAATGTGGCAGCAAGTAGTGTGACGCAATTCAATGCAAAAGCGCCAAAGGAAATCAAGAACAATATTGTGGTCTTACTAGTGGACGTTTTCAACAATCCTGTGCCTTCACAGCCATCTCGGTTAAAGCTTGAGATCACTTCAGCTAACACATCAAGTTTCACTACATGGAAGTTTGTTGATAACACTGATGGGACGTATACTGGTAGCTATCTAGCCATGGATGTTGGCACTTACCGAATGTGTGTATCCTTTGGCGATCAACACATCCAACCTTGCCCCTTTGACGTCAATGTGTACAGCAGTAAGTCCTTTACTTAACATTTACATCTTTCATATGTCTTTGAGATTCTCTCCCATGACTACTTAGGTGGATACTTCCCAAAGGCCTACGATGATGCAATCAACGTGTGGGAAGATGAGTCCATCTCTTTCTATCCTCTGGAAAACGACTACTTTGCTGGTGACAATGCCAGCATTGTTGGTTTTTCACAAGTGAGCATCTCTTCTATGTTTTCTTTTTCAGATAGTGTTACAATCTCTGTCTTTTGACTTAGACTGTTGCTGTCCGGATGTTATTAGCCAGTTCATGGTTCTCTTCTTAGAGATGGGAACCTTCTTAGATACACACCGATCAAGGACTTCTCCGGGAACGACTCATTTCTCTATACAATAGTCGATATCAACGGAGACTTAGGCATAGCTACAGTTTACATCATCATCCTCACTGCTCCTCCTCAGTTTGTATCCTTTTCTGGAGGATTGCAAGCAACTGAAGATCTAATTAGTCCTAGATCAGGGCAAGTATTCTTCATTCTTTGTCTTTAATCCCCACTTCAGGTATTGTAATCTTATTATTATTACAGTGGCTTCTCTGGTCTGGAGATAAGCTACTCAGACAAGCTGGAGAACATTTCAGTAACGGTACAAGCACTTTCAGGATTGGTCATTCTGTGTCCAATGCTGATGCAGTTTAGGCTGCCTGGTAGTGGAAGACTCTCAGTTAGAAACGGTGGTGAAGATGGAAGGCTTTTGATCTTAGAAGGGCAAATAGGAGTTATCAATCCTGCACTTCACTCAATACAATATCTAGGGTATATATATGGAATCATAGATAGTCTTTGCTTGCATCACAAGAAAGTTTTAAACTTCTTCCTAATTTGAACTTTGTTTGTTTTCTTTGGCCTCAGGAACGAGAATTTTGCTGGTGTTGATTCTCTTCGGCTTACTACAAGGAATAAGAATGGGATTAATCAACTGGATGTTCCTGTGTTTGTTGAACCTGTCAATGATCCACCGTTCATTAATGTACCTAACTATATAATGCTCGAGAGTAATGGGACAGAGTCTCTTATCTTTCACAAGGAAACAGACAGGTTCAACTTCTCAGTTGGAGATCCAGATCTTGCTGGTTTCCCTGGTAATGTTATAACAAACACAACTTCACTCTTGATCACTTTAAGACCGGCCAGATATCTTTAGGAATTATAGGCAATTTAGTAAACATTTTTATAATATAAATAATATATATATATATATTTCTTTTTTTACAAATTGGAGGTTCATGTTTATGTAAATTAATTTAAAAGTTGTGGGGAATCGAATTTTTCACTTGCCTTACCTTGACTGATGAGAGTAAAAAATGTCTTGTCAGGTGGTGAATCTAATTTCTTAGTAACGTTCTCCGTTGAGGTTACTGATGGGTCTCTGCGGACAAACTTACCGTCTGAGCTTATAAACTCAACAGAGCTAAAGTTCAAAAACATATTCAGGTGGCAGCCAATTCAGACATACGCTGCTATTTCTAAACACGTGAATGTTAAAGCTAGTGGGATCAGGTTTCGTGGAACAATAAAGCAATGTAACGACCTGATGGAACATCTTCTCCATCACGTAAAAAGTCAATCATCTGTCTTTCAGTTTGAATGTTTCTTGGTTTCTTAATATCTTTATTGTATGTAGGGAGGAGAAAACGGGGCTATCTTGACCTTGAAAATGAGTGATACGGGGAACTACGGTTGCTTTCTTGATTGCACTGAGAGAATTTCACTGCCTCTACACGCGGAGGCTCGTGTAAACCTTATTAGAAAGAGACCCTTAAGTTCCCTTGCAGCTCACGGTACGTGTATGAATGACTTAAGAGTGGTTTTGAACTTTTGATTAGGTTTGGTTTACTTGGTTTAAATACCTGTTGTATCACTTGGTCGCAGTTCTAGGATCTGTGATTGTGGTGGAGTCTCTTGTGGTATTCTCTCTCGCTAGTTTGCTTCTGTTCTTCACATGCAAATGCGCATTTCTTCTCGTACACGAGAGAAGAAGCGAACATAGTGTTCACATGGATCCGCAGAAACTAACGGTGGTAACTAAAAGACTCATCTCTCTCTTGTGTTTTCTTACAAGCCAGTTGTGTCCAAACATAAACACAAGCTATGTCTCTCTTCTGGTTCAGGACAATGCTGAATTGTTAAATAAAAATGTTTCAACAAGAACGATTACTCGTTTCCTGGAGAGTATCTGGAATCGCAATGCACCAAATAGGTACCCCGTTTAACTGTGTATAAATTATATACAAATAATATACATGTATGTATTCTTTTTTTTTTTGATCAAAACATGTATGTATTCATGTGTTCATTTGGTGGTACAGGCAAGTCGGCGAAACTTCAGCCAAGCAGAACAAGGAGTTGCCAGAGATTAACATTGTTCCGTTTGAGGTAGAGGCTAAAAGTTAGATGATGATTACATACAATCAAGTACTTTATAAATAAAATCTCATGAAAAGGTGCAAAGTATATGCATAAACAAGAAAGCCATATATAAACTCTGTCATCATGATTTTAAGTTTATTCTAACATCTCCCTTTTTTTTGTAAGCAGTTATCAACACAAAACATTCCATTGTAAAGTTCCTTTAACCAAACATGGCTTTTTTTTTCTTCATGCTTTTGTTGTTATGTTCCTTTCTTATTTGATATTTTACCTATTTGGTTAGCTACCAAATTTAACATAGATAAGAAAAGTTGATAACCTGTGTCTTTTTTTTTAAAGTTCTATTTTAATACAATAGATATACTCCCTCTGTTTTTTAAAGATACATATTCTAAACTTTTCACATATATTAAAAAATCACATTAAAAATGCATTGATTTTTGTGAATAACAATTTTCCATAATCTTTAACCAATTAAAATCTAATAAACACAATTAATTTTTTTGAAATTAACAGATTTTCATTAAATAATACATTGAAAAGTAAAAAATGTATCTTTTTAACACAATTTTTTTTCCTAGAACATGGATCTTTAAAAAACAGAGGGAGTAATATACAGAGGCGTGCCTATAGTGTATCGAAAAAAACATTCGACTCAAGATCCTGATTAGTATTAGTTTATTTTAGACCCCAAAATTTAAAATAATTTCTAATCTACTAGTTTAAACTTATTTTAAAAACCATTTTCACTGGAGTTTCACTAATTCATCTTCTGAATTCATCTATTTTTTATAATAATTATAGAATTTTTTATAGTAAATTTTTTTTTTTTTTACAATTTTAGATTTGTGTATTTTGTGAAGATGACATATCGTTTTAGAAAATTATGTGTATTATAGTTGTAAATAAGTTTTTTCTTAAAACTTGTCTTAGGTCCCTAAAATCCTTCAAAACTACTCTATGTCAAATATCAAAACTGTAAATTACGACGTACTTAAAGTAAAAACTAATAGGGGGCCTATAGGCGTTCTCCTAAATTTTAGAGTTTTTTTTATAAATCAAAATAACTCACACAATACATCCCCAAATATATCGAATTAAATATTTTCTTTTTCTTCCATCCCCGTGATCATTTTTTCCTAAAAAGATAATACTCTCTGCAAATTGACGTCTATATCACGTGACCAAGTAAAGAGGACCGGACATAGAAGAGGCACTGATCCTCTGCTGCCTCTCCATGCTAAGCTCCCGTAGACTCAGATACGGAACCACTGGCGTCACCGTCGTCAACGAAAGAGGTCTTATCGCCCGGTACGGCGTGCTCGAACCGCTCAAGCTCTCCGTCACGTAAACCGGACCAGACATCGAAGAAGCAGCCCGAAAACTCCTAGCCCTCGCCACGTGGACGTCGAACTCAACGTCTCCCTCGCCGCCGCCGCGTCTTCGCCACTTCCGCCAGTTAAAGAAGAGCAAAGCGTTTTTCCAGAGCCAACGGTGCTTCTTCTTGTCCTTCTTGTGGAGAGCGGTGCGTATCAGGTCGTCCTTGGAGATAGGTTTCTGGAGCTTGAACTGATGGACACTGTCGATGGATGACATGGACAAGGTTTCTTTCTTGTGCTTCCTCGCTTCTTCCAAGACCTTATAACATGCCCGACAGATTAAAACAACTTGAATTTGAAATCAGAGAATCAAGAAGGAAGAAGAAGAAGAAAAGAACCTGGAAGTAGTCGATTTGGGGATCGAAACCATAGTCACTAAAAATCGGGGAAGTGTGCGAAGCCATGTCTTCTTGCGTGAATAGCTTTTAGGGGTTCGAGAGAGAAAATAGCTTTTTGCTTTGATTCAATGTTTTTCTTTCACTATCTTCTTGTCTCTTTCCACCTTCTTATTCGGTTATTATTACATCCCTAGTTACTTTCCAACTTTACATAACTTTACTAGTGTTTTGTAGTATGACTATTTTCTTATTACATGATCTTTATATATAAAAAAGAAACTTAAAATGGTTTCTTATATTTTTGTGTTTTTGTTTTGAGTATCTCAACATTTAATAGTACCAAGGAATTCTCCTGGGCCCTTCTTAGAGCATCTCCAATGGTGTTACCCACCATTGGAGTCCTTAGCAATAGAATATATTTCTATTTTGATTTTTGAATAGTTAAGAAGTTTACTCTAAAATGCATGTTCAATGGTGTAACTCAAGATAGAGTCCTTAGGAATTTAAACTTTATTATATTGTATGCACACAAGTCTAAGAGCAAAAACTTGCGAGAAGAATGACTCAGAGCAGAAACTATACAATATGCAACAGACTAATCTTCGAGAAGAATGACTCAGAGCAAAAACTATACAATATGCAACAGACTAATCTTCAGCCGCAACAGTTACTTGTAACCTTAAATCAAGAAGGATGGCTTTTAAGAAGTTTTGTGATGATGCAAAGCCAATAAGCTCGCAAACGTGACAATGTGGAAGAGTTGGCGTGGGTGTAACTCTGCATAATTAAAAAGATACAACAATTTAGCAGATTTGACTAAAGAAAAAGATAAGAAAATCCCAGTAACTTTCTTTGTGCTTACCTAACGTAACTCTTGGTATCATCAACTTCTACTGATTCTTCTGTAATCACGCGGAGCTTTGCTCTGAACATCAACATCGCCATTCGGAATCACTTTTGACAACTGATCCCTTGTTACTGAAAAGAGGACGCACTAATTGCCATATCATGTCCTACTGCATTTACAACAGACATTTTCATCAGCATATAGAATGGTAATAGAAAAAAGTCTTTCAAACGTACAAGTACCATTTGATCAAAAAAAAAACGTACAAGTACCTTTGTTGTCTGGGACCTTCACTGGTGTCTTGTTGTCAGGTTGGGAAGAAGGATCATCAGCCAAATCAGGGTAAAACTTGGGAACAATCTCAGAGATAACAATAGCTGCAGCAACATCAGCATCTTTAGGGTGCTCAATAGCTACAGCTTTTAGAATCCTTGCATCAATCTGCATCGTATAACGTAAGCCTTTAGTTAGTCACATTAAAAATTGGTTTTGAAAACAGACACCAAAAAGATAAACAATAATCATCTACGAGGACGACGTGAGATTACTTGATCTATCATTATAGTATAATATACATAATCTTATACTGAACCTAAATAAGATATATCGAAATAAGAATGTAAAGGAAAAAGCTTTTTTAACTGTGGGAATAACTCGGTGAGGGATCGAAAGACGATTTTGGAACCCATCAGTTAATTATGAGATCAATCTGCAATTCAAAAGTTTCTGTTTATAGGGTTAACAACCATCCATAAACCCATGACAAAGAATAAAATGTAAATCCAACAACTACAATTGCTCGGACATGAGCTCAAATCAGTGCTAAAGGGACAAAATTTGGCCATCATCAATGAACCGAACAGCTCTGCAAGACTCCGTAACGGTATCTGCAACCAAAAAAAAAACAGAGTACGAGGTTTTACATGAGTGGTGCTTGTTTGTGGAATTGAGAGAGAAAGGCTTTGGAGTTTACAGATGCAAGTGTCCATCGATGAGACCAGCAGCTACAAGATTCTTCGATGGATGGAAGTCTATACCGAACGCTTTTTCTCCCAAATCGATCTTCGATCTTCGATGGATAGAAGCCTTTACCAATACTCTCCCCAATAACAACATGCCACGTGTTCTAAGGATCAAGTCTTTCAAATCCTTATTTACGGACTGGTCCTTACCTATGTTAGTTTTAATATTAATATTATAATCAGTTAAACCTAGGAATAGCCGCTAAGGACTTCTCACGAGTCTGCGTTGCAGATGGTCTTATCTATCATTCATTATTCTGCTCCATTTATTAGTCACAAACAGCATATGGCTTTTTCTATCAAATAATTCACCACCCAACGAGGAGTTATTTAATACGAGTATACGAATTTTCATTTTCAAAAAACTAGTTTTCATTTTCAAAAAAGTAGTTTTTTTTCAAAAAAAAAAACTAGATATTATAAAGTACTCCCTCTGTTTTTTAAAGATACATATTCTAGACTTTTCACATATATTAAGAAATCACATTAAAAATGCATTGATTTTTGTGAATAACAATTTTTCCATAACTTTTAACCAATAAAAATCTAATAAACACAATTAATTTTCTTGAAGTTAACAGATGTTCATTAAATAATACATTGAAAAAGTAAAAAATGTATTTTTTTAAACAATTTTTTTTCCTAGAATATGGATCTTAAAAAAACGGAGGGAGTATTCTTTATATCTACAATTTTTTTCAAATATTACATATTGAATTCTGGCTAAAAACATTATATGGATAACATTTAGAGCATCTCCAACTCATTGCTATATTTACCTCCAAATGCTATAATAGAGTAAAAAGTGCTTCAACTCATTGCTATATCCACCTACATAATAATAGAGAAATGCTATTTTTTCCTCTATTTATAGAGGTGAAAATAGCATTCCTCTGTTATAGAGACATACTTTTTTTATTTCAAAACAGTCCTTTAATTTTTAAATTTTTATAATTATATCAAAAACAATTATTTTTATAAGAAAATACAGTTTTTATAAACATAAAATGACACTTTTGATTTACCTAACAATCTTTTTAGTGAAACTTTTGTTTAAACAAAGTTAAAACTGTATGAAAATCTTATAAAATTAAAATTGAATAGGGTTGATTTGCAACTTTCAAAAATAAAAGGTACTTATTGTAAAATAAAAATAAAATCTTTTGAGAATATTCCTTTTTAGAGATAAAAATAGAGGAATACCTTGGAGAGAAATACATCTCTATTTTAGAGATCCTCTATTTTAGAGATAAAAATAGGGAAATACATTAGAGATGGTCTAGAGAAAAAGGGCGAGAAAGAGTTCACGCCACAAGCGTGTGTATAACAACTTCAGTACTTTATGTGTTCTTGAATATATGTGAATGTTTATAGTACTTTATATTTGGCGTTCATCAAAATGGTATCCAGAGGTATGTACTAACAGGTCCTAAGAGAAAAAGATCAGCGAAATTGAATAATACTATACTGTTGTTAGTTTAAAGATATGAGAAACTGTTAATCACAGAAAAAAATGTTTTTATAATTAAATGAATATTCACCTTCCAAAACAATTTAAGACTTTAAAAAAGAATGAAAAAATTAATGAATTGTGAAAACTATTGCAGATTGGGCAGATAAGGCACACCAGTTTGTGGAATCCACGAGCGACCACCCAGAAATCTTGCAGGAGCAAATCCAAGAGCCTGAGGACGAGTAATCCTCTGAATACCAGGCCACTTAACACGTTGGGCTTTGTTCGACCCAGGCCCACTGTTCTCATACTCAGCGTAGAAAAGCGTTTTGAGCGCGAAATCACCGTTCCATGCAGACCATCCCGCTGGATCAATAACATCGGTTATGGTCGTTCTCATCACTATGGTCCTTGCAAACTCCTTCCACGGCCTTCCGAGATACGCTTTGTTTATGTGTTTCACCGGAATATACGCCGGTTCTCCGATGATACGGCAGTTGTGGAGCACGATAGCGGTGGGCTCACGCTTGTCGCTACGTCCCTGTGCGGTAACCATGCAACCTTGGCCTCCCATGGGTTTTCTCACCACGATGATGCAGTTTTGGAAAACGGTGACTGAGTCGCCGAAGATGAAGTCGACGGTTCCTGAGATGGTGGAGTCACGGTAGAATTGACGATGGGCATGGGCGTAGAGTGTGTCTTGGTAACCATCGATTTGACAGTTGAAGATAACTACTTGGTCGGCAGAGACTCTTAGGGCTACAGCTTGTCCTCCTTGGGGACCGGCGGTGTTCTCAATCCCGATGTTCTTGGCCAAGAAGTTGTCACCCTCGACCGCTACAGAAAATATGGTATGAATGTTAAACATTTGACTACCACATGACCATTATATGTTAAACATGTTTTTGTGGAAACTGTTCACTATGTTTTATGGTTTAATTAAATGTGGGAGTTAGAAAAAAAATATATGTGGGAGTTAGGGTTAAGGATTGTACTCACTGAGAGAGGATGTGAGGTATGTCCTGACCTTGCCGATAGCAAAGTTGAGATTACCGGTGATCTTAGTTTTGGTGGGTCCATCTCCGATGAAAGTGACGTAAAACATTTGTTTTGTAACAATGACTTTCTCCTTGTAGACACCTTCCTTGATGTAGATAACGAATGGCACTTTGTTGTTGTTAGGCACAGCTTTCAAGGCCTCGTTTATGCTTTTGTACTGACCACTTCCGTCTTTCGCCACCACCACATTAGGTTTCACACCTCCTAGTGGTGCTGCCATGAGCCGTCGAGAGTCTGGTCCTACCCAGCTTGGGATACCGTCTTCAGCCGACAAAAGCTTTCTGGAGTTGTTTCCAAGATCCCCGGTCGCTTCTGCTTATCCAAAATGTTAGAGCGTTAGCGTTAATGGTTGAGCTTTTTAAAGAGTTTCTCATCAAAATAAATTTTATAAAATGAAATAATATAACTTGTGTGCGAACTAGACATATATTTGAAGTGTAAAAGTGAAATATGAAACTACCTGTGATGTTGGACTTTCCAAACATGCTGGACATACTGGTAATCATTGCAAGACTGTTACTGGTGAGTTCTTTGGATGGTTTGAAGATGTTTTTCATGTCTTCTGCAAGGGTTGACTTAACTTCCTCAAAAGCATCCATGCATGTCTGTTGATACGAAATGGACCCACTGAGCCAGACACGAAGATCATCGACGAATTTCTCAATCTGATCAACTGAAAAGCCAGCAAAGTTATCAAAACACTTGGTCAGATCATCTATAGCGTCATTCATAACCGTCTCACACAACTCCAGAGACCCTTTGGTCTCATCATCTGCCTTGGCTTTGAGCTCTACAGAGGATTTCTTGATACCATCCTTGATGGATTGAATGGTGATGTTGAAGCTCAGCTTGATGAGATCGAGAGGCTCGGTGGCGTTAGGAGAAGCTTTCATGAAGCTGTTGACACATGTTTCTTTGAAGTCAGTAGGTGCACAAACCGCCTCGACTGCCTTGCTGGTCATTTTAATATTCGCGTCGGCTTTTTTGTGATTACAAGTACGGGCATGTTGGTTCGTTATGACGGCCACGGAGACTACCATGATAACGAGCAAAGCCGTGATAACCCCAGCGATGATGCATTTCTTCTTCTTGTTTCCTTTATCGAAGCCCATTTTTTCTTCTTTTTTTATCAAACTTCACAATTTCAAGAAATTAAAGAAGGTAATTTAGTTCTATTTTTTTTAAGTTAATGTTTTATTGTAAACTGTAAAAATACAAGAAAAAAAAACAGAGTAGGAGAGGCTTGTAAGGATGGCTTAAGCCCCTTCTGACTCTGTTTTTCTTTTTATTTTACTGTTTGTGTATTATGGAAGTTGTGGGATGGAGTTTATATAATGGAGATAACAAGTGCTATTATTGGGGTTTCTGTTTTTAGGGATACATTTTTCTAGGACAAGTCAGGGCTCCAGCTCCTGGGCCACTAATATATTAAGGTTGACCTATTTAATTTGTGTCTTCAACACTAGAAATAGTAACTATTATTAGATCTTAAATAGCAACCAGAAGTATTTTTGATATTGATAGCAAGAAAAGCAAGTTCAGAATAAGCCGCTCATGGAATCAAAAGCCGATAATAGCTTCTTTATTCAAGATAACATGAACATAAAAGCAACAGAGATTGAAGCATATAGAGTCCAACCATGTACTGTTAATATTTTTCCTTGTCAGAGTATGAAAAATATATATAATCATATCCGCTCCTAAAGAGACTATAGTAAACTTGGGATCAAAGACAGTGGTTCCAACTCAGTAAAGGACAGGAAGAGTGAAATCTGTGTGGCTCTCGTATTGTCCAACCTTGTTTTTGCTGCCAAAACTGCAAACAAGTTTATGCTGGCATTAATTAGTAATTTTGTTGGAGACGAGTCTTTGCTTCTTAAAATAGAGAAAAAAGCCCTTTTTGCATTAAGCACACAATGAGTACTGGTGGTCTTGTGACCAATCTTGTTTATGGTTTTGGGCACTTGAGGTTAGCTAATCATTAATAAGAACTTTTATTGTTATCACTTATAAAGATGCTTACACACGCACTAGGAATCCCATCTTTCTAGATCAGCTTCACATTCTTCTGAATTTTTCGCAATGGTTCGTGATCAGCGAAAGAGAGACTCTGTCTCACTAAGAGGATATTAATTGGAACATTTCTCTGAGTGGTGTAAATGTTATCATTATTTACTTTATTGTGCACCTGGTGTATATGTTAATGACTAAACTGATTTACACACGCTCTCTCTTATTGTTGTTCTTGCTGCATTGTATTGTACTTGTTTAGAGCATGATTAATGGGGAAAACCCATTTAGAGTTCTGAGAGCATGATTTGACATTTTTCGGCTAAGATAAGTCTTTTATATCTCTTAGACGTATATTACACTAAGAATTTCAACTTAAGAGATCCCATTGATCACAGTCTTATGCTATTTAAATAATAACTAGAATTTGACCCGCGCTTTGGAAGCGCGGAATATTTTACGATAAAAAATTTCACTAATAACTTAACAAATATTTTGGTAATTTTTTTAAAATGTGTATTTAAAATATTTTTGCATTTAAATCAATATTTTTAAATTTAACCCGATTGTGATTATATCCGTTAATCCGGAGATCTGACAATTCAATTTTGGTTTTTAAAATATTCATATTAAAAAAATCACTAAACCTCGAGACTAATCGATTGAACTGATGGATGACTGATGGATGACCGATATGTAATCTTATAATCCAAATTTTAAAGTTTATTATTTTGTAATTTATGAAATTATGACGTTTCTACAAAATTTTAAAGAGAAAATGATAGATATAAAATAACTAAGATTAATTATTGTATTGTCTGGAAACATTGATAGTAGTATAAAAAATATATTGTTTGGAAACATTATAATAGTATAAAGAAATAAGTATATTGTTTGGAAACATGGATAGTAGTATAAAGAAAGTAACATTAGTGATATAATGTAGGTTTAACTATAAAATATAAAGGTGTATTTAATTTAAAAACTTACAAAATAAATGTTAGCTCCAACAGAATGTTTCTGTTTTAATAAGATATATATTTTTTTTACTATGATTACTCAATTTGTGATTGCATTTTCCATGCAGAAAACAGATTGAATGTGTTTATCGATTACTAGTCATTGATTCTATAACTAATGGTTTCAAATGTTAAGTTCGAACCAAATCCAGAGATCCCACTTCTGTATTAGAATTTGCGATGTACTTGAGATACTAGATGGAGACTTGCGCCTTGCGCATGATGAGAAAACTTAAAGAATGTTTATTTAACTAATGTTTATTTTATGATATATAACAAACAAATTATTTTGAAAGTTAGTTGTAATAACTGGTGGAATAATTAAACAGGTTCATAATTAATATACAGGTGCCAAAATGATGGACTAAAACTAATTTTTTTAGTCATATCATTTTAGTTCAGCACTAAATATAATTTTAATTTTATTTTGCACTAATATAGATTAACGTTGTGATGGGGTATTTATTATCCATACAACCAGATTTTTCACAAATAAAATTTAAAATATATTTAGTTTTTCAAAAATATTTCAGTTAAGTTTTTTTTTCATATGATGTAAACTTATGTTTTACTGAACATATTAGTTATAATAATATTTGTTCGTTTTGATTACATTACATAAAGTACATATTATTAAAATGGACCCACCACATATAATAAAGTTGTATTAGTTTTAAATATTTAAAGAAAATCAAATAATTTATTTAGTTTTGTCTTTGTATAAATACAAATAGACCATATGTTTAAAATTGTATTAGTACTACAATGGTTTGATGATATGTTATTCTGAACCATATGTTAATAAGAAATATTAAACTGATCTCTTCTAAGCTATTCTTTTTGGTCAATGATGTCTTGTAAACTTAACAAGCGCTAAAGATATTTTTTGTTCAACCAAAGAAACACTAAAGTTATTAGTAAAATATCATATTATAATGTGAATGTCGATATATAAGGGATAGTTCAAAACCAGTTTTATTTGGTAAATTATAATTTATTCAAAACATTATATTTATCAGCGGACGGATCCAGACAATGTATATTATAACATTCAATAGTTTACTTTTGTTTTATGTTATGAATACAAATAGTTTAAAAATAAGTTGGACCAATGGCACTGATTGTAATTAATCTAGTTAAAAAGGATAGTTATAAAAGTCTTGTGAGGATGCATGAGAAAGTGACACATCTCCATAATGGCAATGAAGTAAATAATATACTAAATTAAGGTTACAATTCCAAATTGCTTCCCTTTTAATAAGAAAGAGATTATATATTCATCTATGCATCCTTGTTCCATATACAATATCATGTTTTCAGTAACATTTCTATAAAAAAGAATTGAACTATCTGACCTAAAATAAAAGAATATAAAACAAAATTACACTATCATATCATATCCACATCCAATGAAATTAGATAGATCAAAATTAAGTCCACCCATTTGATATACATGAAGAAAAATATGAAAACATTAACATTAAATGTAGTTAAGATTTTAGAAAATTAGACAAACTCATCTCTCGTGTTGACTATTGAGTCCAAAGATGAGTTTTTTTACCTATATTGCAATTATTTCTAGAGTAATATTCATAGATCAAAATTAAAAAAAAATTAAGCAAACCAACACAAAAGTTAGAGAAATAGATAATTCACCTAAACGTTAGATATATTCATTCATTAATCACTTTAAAAAGCGCAAACGCAGCAGCTGTCTGTACTATTGTGATGATCTCCGCAGATCAATGAGATTGATTTGTGAAAAATATGATTATTTTCTTTGGCAAAAAACCGGAGGAATGAGATCACGAATAAGAAATCAATGTTTCCTGTTTGACTAACACAACAAATAGTTAAACATAAAGAATCTCATTGATTTAAATTTTCAGACAATCACTTGTACAATCGCAAACAAGTTTCCGGCTAAAATTTGTGCATTCTTAACATCATTGGAGAAATTATTAAAATCTTAAGTTTTCTCTTAAATGTGTGTTTTCAGTTGGATTCAGTGTTAGATAATAACAAAACCTTTCTTGAATACATGATGATCAAAAAATTTATACCAAATTTCTCTTTCATAGGAATTTGTTAATGGTATAGTATTTTGGTTTATGAAACAGAAAAAAAAATAACTTAGATAATGAAACAGAAAAAAAAATTAACTTAAATTTAACTTAGATAATGAAAAATTTAACTCATTTTTATTTAGTGAACATTTTATTAATGAAGACGATTAGGAATAATAATCACATACTAGATTTTGACCCGCCCTTTCAAGGGCAGATATTTTTTTGTTGTTTTTCAATATAAAGATCTATAATTCTTCGTTTTAATTATATAAATTGTGATATGATCAAATTTCAATTATGCGGGTTTATTATAGTGTGTACAGTGTGACGAAATTTAAAATGCGTCACACAACCGTTTTATGTTTGTAAATAAGTTAAACAATAGTTTTATCCGAAATTCTTACTTGGATTATTATATAATTTTAAAAATTTATAATTTATATAAAATATTGCTAAACGTATAAAGTGGCCAATAATATTTTTGATTAAGTTTTATCCTCGTGTAGTTATAAATTTTTAATCTCTAATATCAACTTATTAAAACTATTGCAGACCTTAGTTTATGGTATTGATATTAAAAAGTTTATGGGATATGAAATTGATTATATAAAAATATAACTCATTTAATTAGTTAGCAAGTCCATCTAAATGTTGAAATATGCCCACAAAATCGAAAGACAATAATGCCAGTAATAATTTTTTTTAGTTAGTCATATATTTAAGAATATTTTTGGAAAATTTTAATATTTCATTAATTAAGGTATAATATAGGAATGATCCATTTTTAATGGTATTGATTAGAAAATGTTTTTAAGTACAAATTGGGCTCTTATTATGGGTTTCACATAAACAAACTAAGCTCTAGTTGGGCTTGTAATTATCTTTTTTTTAATCCAATTTAAGGGAAAGCCTCTGTTCAAATGTTTTCTTTTTCTTTTTCTTTTTCTTTTTCTTTTGACCCTCTCACCGCCGTTATGTTGCTCTCGCTGCTGCGCAGCTCTCACTCTCTCTCAAACTCCCTGACATCGATCGAATCAATCCTCCCATGTAAACTTTCTTCATTTCTCAGAAACATATCGAATCATCATTACTCAATATCATCCACGAATCCTAATTAGTAAAATCCCTAATTGTTAGATTTGCGCCATGTGTATTAGATTAAACTTATTGAATCTTCCTTCCTTCCTTCTTTGTTTTTTAGAATCAGAATCAGTTTGTTAAAATGCCTTTCTGCAATAAACTAAGCCGCATCGCCAGGCAGAGCGAGAACCACGCCTCCTCCATCATCATTACCTCTCTCAAGTCCTTCTCCTCCGAAGCAGCAACTCACCACAGGTACCACCACGAGACGCACAGTTTCCTCGAGCCGGAGAGCTACATCGACAGCTGGGAGCCGCCCAAAGATCCCAGAGACGCCGATAGGATGCTCGCGCCGCTGAGGAGAGACTACGCGGAGAAAGTGAGCCTGTACCGTAAAGACTACGTCCACGAGATCGAGATGCTCAGGGTGGAGAAGCAGCGCAAGGACGAGGCGAGGATGGTCGCTGAGCGTGCTGCTAACGAGGAGAGGAGGCGTTTGAAAGCCGAGGCGGCTAAGGTTAGGGCTGAGGAGAGGAAGGTCTTCGAGGAGGAGTTCAGGAGAACCCTGGTACGTTTTGTCTCTTTCTTTGCATAAGATAGAGAGAGACTTATGTGTAGTTGGGATCTTTGATCATGTCTGTTTAGATGGTTCTTGAAATTAAAATTAAAATTAAAATTAAAATTAAAATTAAAATTAAATGATGGTAACGGCTAGTTATGTGCTATTAAATCATGTAATAGTAACGGTCTAGGTGCTTGTTATTCAAGAAACGCGTGAGTTATAGACTAGTTTCTGTGTTTGAAAATTTTCAGATGAAAGAGAGAGAGGAAAAGCTGGAGTTCTGGAGAATGACGGGATTAAAAAGGGAAGAGAAGAAGAGAGATAAAAAGAAGCTATTGCATGAGCAAAGTTCGTTGTGGATCGAACCAAAGGAGCTGGAGAAGAAGATTACAGAAGCCTTGGTTGAGTCCACCACTCTCTAAATCAATCAAGCCCCTCTCTTCTGAATATTTGTTTAAAGAAGCAATTTTTTTTAATAATTTTGCAATAAGCATATAATGAGTGTTGGTGGTCTTGTGACCGATCTTGTTTATGGTTTTTTTGTGTCGTAGTTATCGCTAATAATAACTTTTCTTTTGTGTTATCACTTGTGCTTAATTGTTGGAGATCAAGCAGAGGAGAGACTCTGGCTCTCTCTGAGTATCTTCAAATCATTTGAGTGGTGTATAGTCACTCTCTCTCTCTCTGGTATTCGTTGCATCGTATGTTTGTAGTTGCTTATGCTATATAAGTAGTGATAATATTTACCACGAGATTACTCAAATTGTGAGTTCTTTTTCCGTGCAGAAAAACAGTCTACATGTGTTCATAGATTACTATCATTGATGCCATAAGCTCTTTCTCCCCGTTTTCATGTATAAAGATAAAGTACTACCAAGTATCCGGTACAAATGGTCTATATTATACATGAAAGCACTTCAAATGTTTGAGTTTATCCCAAAAGCCGTTTTTATTCCAATTCTTTATTAGAATTTGGGATGTACATTGAGTTATTTATACATTCAATTATTCATCTCTGTCCTATGTATAATTCCATGTTCTCAGTAACATAGCTATCAAGAAACAAAATAGAACCATCTGACGTAAAAAATAAATAAAAGAACATAAAAACAAAACTGAACTATCATACGAATGAATGAATAACTTTGATTGAAATGAAATCATTACAGGAAACACACACACACAAAATGACAGGCTGGCAAATTAGAATAGCCATAGAAGTAGGGCCACATGGTACCATTCAGCCACATGCATGGCTTTTGAGTCTCTCCCCCAATGCTTCTTCCCCACCCACACCACTCTTTCCTTTCTTGTTATTATTCTCTTCTCATTTAGTGCACATCTCTTTCTATATATTTCAAATTTTTACTCATTTTTAATTCTCAATGTTTTATTTATTTTCAGTATAATTTTTTAAATTTCAAAATTTAAATCATATTTTCATCATAACTTTGTTTTAGAACTGAAACACTTGAGTCTGACAAAAGAGCTTAACCAATTTGTGCATTACTAGTAGTTTGCTGCAAGCCTGCAAAGCACCAATAACACTATACCATTAATAAGTTTTTTACCACGTTAAAATTTTGATAACCAGATAGAAATGATTATATGAATCTATCAATGTGGACCGACGAACTAGACATGTAAACAATAACAGTACGCACCACTGACCGCGACTAAACAATGAAAAAGACATAATAAAACCAAAACACTTGAAAGATCAAAACATTATTAAAAAAAAAGGAAATAATCACAACAAAAAGGAACCAGACACATGCACTCTCCAAATAAAAACACAGAATATCATTTTCAGACAACCAGTTTTGTCCTTTTTTTCTTCTTCTTCATTTCGTTTTTTTTTTGTAAGAAGAGAAGAACAAAATGTCGTTCTCTCCCTTTCGATCTCCCCGGTGTGTGAAGAAGATCTGTCGGTGACAATACGTTACGATTATTCTTAAACCTGCTAGTACACTAACATGTATTTATTAACTGCTAATTAGTGGAAATTAATTATAAAATTAATAGCGTTAATTAAAAATTACTCAATTTCTAATTTTTATTATTATTTTATCCCAAATAATGTATATTCGCATAAAATAGGCTGTCATTCCGGCGTTAAATATTTTCCTACCTTACTTGCTTATTTATTCTTTGTACAAAATTATTTTATTCTATAAAAGTAATAATAGCTCGTCTTTGTCCACTATCATTTATGCTCTTCTTTTCAATCAAAACAAAAAGAAAAAACTTCTCCTTCTCTGTGGTCAATAACTCTTCTCCTCCTCCTCTCTTCTCCTTCTTTCTTCACTATCGGGTTGCATTTGGCGCGAAAAGTTCTTCTCTTTTCGGACAGCTTTCTCTCAGTTTCGTTTTCAGACAGCTTTCTGTTTCGTTACAAATAAAAGATGCCAGTAAGTACGTGTTCTTATTACTATGTTTTTAGTTTGTTAAGTCTCTTTGTACTTCCTCCCCTGTCTTGTCCGAGATTAGTTGGTTTCGTAAAGATTGGAACTTTTTTAGTTGGAACTTAATTATAATTCGAACCCATCAATCGTTTTGCTTTCTCGGTTTCTGGGTCTCCGTCATTTCGCTGGATCCGTTGGAAAAATCATTACTTTCTTGGATCTGATATTATCTCCTTTTGTATGTTTTTTTGGTAGGTGGCATTAGTTTTGCTGCTGGCATTGAGCTGTCTGGTTAAGAGTCACGGCGCCGGAAACGTATGCGATCTCGGTCGGAGACCCAGCACGAGACCGCACAGTGTCTCGATTCTGGAGTTCGGTGCTGTAGGAGATGGGAAGACGTTGAACACGATCGCGTTTCAGAACGCTGTCTTCTATCTCAAGTCTTTCGCCGATAAAGGCGGCGCTCAGCTCTATGTTCCTCCCGGACGGTGGCTCACCGGAAGTTTCAATCTCACCAGTCACCTCACTCTCTTCTTCGAGAAAGACGCCGTCATACTCGCCTCCCAGGTTTGTATGTGTGTGTGTGTGTGTGATGGTTTGAATTAGAGTCTGTTGCTTTAACCTCAAACAAAAACTGTGTGTAGGATCCATCGCATTGGCAAGTCGTGGATCCGTTACCATCATATGGACGAGGCATTGATCTACCAGGGAAGAGATACATGAGTTTGATAAACGGCTATGAGCTACATGATGTAGTAGTGACAGGTTCAAACATGATTTTGATCCTTTCATTTCGTTTTTGTTTTGTTAACCGCTAGATAATAACTGAACCGGTATGTGTTCTATATGTTCAATAGGTGATAACGGTACTATAGATGGACAAGGCCTACTTTGGTGGGATCGGTTTAACTCTCGTTCTCTGAAGTACAGTAGACCGCATCTCGTCGAGTTCGTCTCTTCTGAGAATGTCATTGTCTCAAACCTTACCTTCTTGAATGCTCCTGCTTATACTATCCACTCGGTTTATTGTAGGTAAAGATAGTGTCTGAAAACTCCTTTTCTTATCATTGTAGCTCCTTTTGGTTTAGTAGAATCTTGACTCTGGTCACTAACATTGTGCAGCCGTGTGTACATTCATAAAGTAACAGCTAATACTTCTCCGGAATCTCCTTATACCGTCGGCATTGTCCCTGGTTAGTGCTTATGTTATCTCCCTAATGTAAATGTTATGGCTTCACTTGTTTGTTTGCTTTTGTACCTTATACTATAATGCAGTGTTCTAAATATCGGTTTAGGCGGCGCCTAATCGGTAAATCGTACCTAGAAAAACAATTTTTAAAAATCGGTATAGGCATTCAATAATCCCCTATAAAGCGTCTAATTGCCGCCTAACGATTTCTTGAACATTGCTATAACGTATGCAGAAGCTGGAACATGAAACAATATGATGAAAGAATTAGAACCTTAAATCTGGTTTTATGTTTTTGTTTTTTTCTTCTTTCAGACTCTTCTGATAATGTTTGCATTCAAGAATCTAGCATCAGCATGGGTTATGATGCCATTTCTTTAAAAAGTGGTTGGGACGAATACGGTATATCGTATGCAAGACCTACTGCAAATGTCCAGATACAAAACGTTTACCTCAAGGCAGCTTCTGGTGCCTCCATTTCCTTTGGCAGTGAAATGTCTGGTGGCATATCTGATGTCGTGGTCCGCGATGCTCACATACACAACTCGTTATCCGGAGTTGCCTTTAGAACAACAAAAGGAAGAGGGGGTTACATGAAAGAGATTGATGTTTCAAACATCAACATGGTCAATGTTGGTACTGCGCTTCTAGCAAATGGTAGCTTTGGAACTCACCCGGATTCGGGTTTCGATGCGAATGCTTACCCGCTGGTGAGTCACATCAGGTTACATGACATTGTTGGAGAGAACATAAGCGTTGCAGGAGAGTTCTTTGGAACTAAAGAGTCTCCTTTCACTTCGGTTTTGCTATCGAATATCTCTCTGTCGATGAGCTCGGATTCTCCTGATGATGATGATGATTCTTGGCAATGCTTGTATGTGGAGGGTTCTTCAGAATCAGTGGTTCCTGAACCGTGCTTTGAGCTGAAGAGTTTGGAGAGTTCATACGGCAGAGCTGTGGCCTTGTGAGAATCAGAACTCATGTCTCCATGATTCATATTTGTTTTGTTTAAGTTAGCAAAAAGGTCAGATTCTTTTTCTTTATCCTAAAAATAAACCCCATTGTTGATGTTATTTGCAGCTTGTGAGATTTATATATCTTGTACAGGTTCATTTGTTCATTCATGTGTAACCGAAAAAAGTTTTGTTCAGTGGATATTCTTCATATGGCTTAAGAAAATATCTTTCAGTCATCTGTTTCTTTTTCTTTGTTCTTTCAGATTTCTGCTTTGGGATGTATATATTTAGAATTTAGAAAATTTTGGTTTTTTGACCAAAAAAATAGAAAAAAATGGTTTTAAATGAGTTCTTAAACCATTTTGGATGAACAACAAAATTAAAATCTATTATATAGAATAGTTTATAATTTCATTTAAAATCATGTAACTCAAATTTTTATATTTTAGTTTATAAGTATTAATCACTCAACCTATTTAAAGTAACAACAAAATGAGATACATTCTAAAATAATTAATTTTATAATACTGTATTTATTTATTTTTAAATCAAAATTCATTTTAAATAACAACGAATTTATCATATTTATGACATATCACTCCAAGATTGAATATATTATGAACTCCTTACAATTAGCAAGCAAACAAACAAACAAACAAACAATGCTTTGTACATTGTTAAGGAAGCTCAGCCCAATATTGAAAAGTAGCTTATTAGCCCAATAAATATGTCAGCCTGTTAATATAAAGCTCGACCAAATAACGAAGAGCTGCTTGGAGGCCCAATAGTGAAGGAGCGGCTTCGTCAATAGACACAACCCTTCACTTCCCCCACCCACCAGTCACCACCATCTTCCTCTTTTCTTCACATCTGTAATATTTATTTTTAATCTACTGTCTCACCTAAATTTTTTCTTTTTATTAAACAAAAATAATATTACTAATTGAGTGTATGCCACTAGAAATTGAAATTAAATCCCCCCCCATCTTCTCTATTTTCTTTTCGTACATGATAAAATAAATCCTAAAATAAAATATAAATCGAAATTCCCCAATCCTTCAATCTTCCTCCCAATCTCTCTAAAACCCTAGACTTTGAACTCAAGCAGACAAGACACAACCCCCCCCTAAGAACCATATCTACTATCCTCTTCTTGTATTTTTATTACCGGAGAAAGAATTAATTTTTACTCGATTTTTGCTTCTTCTTCTTTTTTTTTGTGTTTTCTTTTGGGAGCGAATCGATTTTTGAAACCAGCACAAATGTCGAGTTCCGGAGGAGTATCAATCGCGCGAACAGCGATCCGCGGAGAGAACCGGTTTTACAACCCGCCGGCGATGCGGAGGATGCAGCAAGAGGCGCAATTGCAGCAGCAGTTGAGGGAGAAGCAGCAACGAGATGGACAAGAAGGAGGAGAAGGAGAAGTGGATAAGGAGCCTAAGGCCTCGTTGCCGCCGCCGCCGACGACGACTCGGACCAGGAAAAGTCAGGGGAAGAACAGGAATCGGGTCGTTTCGGGCGGCGGGTCTGAAGTATCCGTCGGCTCGTCTGGATCATCCGGGTCGGGTCGGGTTCAGGTTCGGAGAGAAGGGTCGAACTTGGATCGGTTCTTGGAGCACACCACTCCCGTCGTCCCTGCTCGGTGTCTTCCCACGGTAAGAAGATGATTTTTTTCAGAATTAATCTGGTAGACTATGTTAGAAATGTCATTTGTTACGTACCGGACCAGAGAGAGATTGTGTGTTTTGTCTTATCGAAGGTCGTAAGTGATTTGAGTTCTGGTGGTAAAAAAGTTAGAAATGTCATTTGTTACTTATCGGACCAGAGAGAGATTGTGTGTTTTGTCTTAACGAAGGTAGTAAGTGATTTGAGTTCTGGTAGTAAAAAAGTTAGAAATGTCATTTGTTACTTATCGGACCAGAGAGAGATTGTGTTTTGTCTTAACGGATGTCATAAGTGATTTGAGTTCTGGTAGTAAAAGTTATTTAGAAATGTAGTTTTTCTGCTGCTTTTAAACATATAGATCATAGTGTTTTGTCTTAATATCAGTGGAAACGCTTCCCTGAATAGCTACTTCATTTGCTTTTAAAACCTTTTTTTTTATATATTGTTGATCTAACGAAGTTCATAAGAGATTTGAACTTGAGCATTGCTAATTGCTGCCACTTGTGTTTTAGCAGAGGAGCAAGAGGGAACTTAAAACTGGTGAATCGCCGGAGAGCCATACATATTTTGTCCTTGAGGATCTGTGGGAGTCGTTTGCGGAGTGGAGTGCGTACGGTGCTGGTGTTCCTCTCCATATGGATGGAAGCGACTCCACTATACAGTATTATGTGCCTTACTTATCTGGCATTCAGTTGTATGTAGTAGACCCGTCAAAGAAAGCCAGGTTAGTTAGTGTTTCATTGTACCGATGATGTTGTTTACTTGTAACACAGTTCTGATTATTTGTCTTTTGTAACAGAAATACAGCTGAAGATAGTGAAGGAAGCAGCAGTAGGCTTGATAAGTTGCCTAATAATGGTAAGACTCTGGAGAGTGGTGAGTTGGTGGACTTGAGTGTCAGCGAACTGAATAGAGTTAGTCTGGGAGATCAATCTGGAGAGACTGAGACCAGCAATCCTCAAGGACGGTTACTTTTTGAGTACTTGGAGTATGAACCTCCCTTTGGCCGTGAACCTCTCGCTAACAAAGTAACAAGACAACTACTTCCTTTTTTTTTTTTTTTTGAATTTTTTCACATTTTAACAAAGTTTATCATACAACAGGTATTGGATCTGGCTTCAAGGTTTCCTGAGCTAATGACATACCGGAGCTGCGACCTTTCTCCATCGAGTTGGGTCTCTGTGTCATGGTATGTTTCCTGTGAACCCTCTCTTTGAGATCGTTAGGTTTGGAATGTATGTGTATGGACCTGAAATGGTGATGTGTAGGTATCCAATATACAGAATACCGGTTGGTGCAACGCTACAAAACCTTGATGCCTGCTTTCTAACTTTCCACTCTCTCTCAACACCACCTCCTCCTCTAAGTAAGTAACCCTACTTGTCTTGATTGTTACAACCTAGTTAGATTTCTTACACTGTCTTCTTGCCAATGTTTTAGAAGCAGGTGCCTTGGAGCCATCCGTTAAGCTGCCGTTGCCTACTTTTGGACTCGCATCTTATAAGCTTAAACTATCTGTGTGGAACCAAAGCAGAGCTCAAGAGTGCCAAAAGATATCTTCTTTGCAACAAGCGGCAGACAAATGGCTTAAGCGTCTGCAAGTCAATCATCCAGACTACAAATTCTTCACCTCTAACATCCCACCACCACAAACGAGGTGAAAGTGAAACGATGCTTTGGCTCTGGTCTGATTCAGAGACCCCTTTATCTGCTACTCTACTTCGCATTATAAACTCTCTGCTTACACCAAAAAAGTATAATCAAGTACTGGGTAAAAGACTCTTTGCGTGTTTTTCAGGCGATTTAAGAGTCTTGCTTGTTTCATTACCAGAAGATGCTTTGTGAATTGTAGCCTAAGCTTTCCCCTTTTCTTCTGCTTTTTTCCACATTTAGTGATGAAATTTGCTAGGAGTGAGATATTTGTAATGTTGAGATGCAAAACTTTTTGTGATACAATTTGATTGCTGAACTGAAACACAGCTTGGCTTATATATCAATTTGTAAAAGGTTTTTGGCTTTGACCAATCCGATATAGTAAAAAAAGTACTTTGATATCCTGAGTCATTTTAAATCTTCTCTACTAAAAGAGAAGTACAATTTTTATCTATCTTAGGTCCATTTCATTATTACATAATAATCAATAATAATAAAAATATTAATAATAATCAATTTAGTTTGTAAATTTGAATTTATTTTTATTTATAACAAAATCTATTGAGAAAATATCTAACAAAATCCTACTAACCCTTCTAAATATTTTTATTAAATAATACAATAACTAATTTCGTAATTAAATAATATAATATTATTATAAATTTATATTAATTAAATTTTACTATAAACAAAAAAAGTAAAAGATTTCTATTTTTATAAATTCTTCTCTATTAAACAGAAGTATTATATAAATTAAATATGAAAATTATATTAAATTGGTAAATTAACCTATTTATTTCAAAAAATACTTTCATTTAAATAAATTATTATCTATCATTAAAACGGGTTCAAATTTGTCAACCATGTCATAATTTTATACAAATAAAGTTATTAACATATGTTAACATTTTATTTCTACAGCTATATATTTTCAAAAATCATATATTGAATAATGTTTTTATTCGATTGATTCAAACTATGAAAATTTGAAATGTAATAACAATTAATAAAAAATATAATATATATATATATATCTAGATTAATAATGTAACAAGAAACCTAAACAATAAGAATTAAAAGTTGTATAATACTCCTGTTCCAAAATAGTTGAAGTTTTAGGTTATGCACAATTATTAAAAAAAATGTTTTTTATTTTTAAAGGTAAGATTAAAATATAATTTAAAACAATTTAACCAATTACAAAATATACTATATAATATCATTGGTTACATATTTTTTATAAAGTAAAAAATCACATTAAAAGATGAAAACATCATCTATTTTGAAATATCAAAACTTCTTAAAACTTCATTAAAAAGGAGGGAGTACATAACACTAAGATATAAATAATATATTTAAATTGTTATGATAATATCAAAATTAAAAATTTATAAAATAAAAAATATATCCGCACATTCGCAGAGTTTAGTATCTATTATAGAAAAGTCATAGCTAGACCATAGACCATCTAATTAGGACCTAGCAAACTAAACTAATATTAACATCTTTCTCATTAACAAGTGACTTTTGCATTTAAAAATCGTACATAGATGATCTAAATCAATTATATTATAGCCATCAAACCATCTGCTCTATTAAAATACAGTCATTCTAAATAGGGAAAATCGCATAAAAAACCCTCAAAGTGTCACTTACTAACACTTTAAACCTTGAAGTTTTTTCACTAACACTTTTAACCTTCAAAGTGACATTTGTATCATAAAAAACTTTCAAATCAAAAAAATTGACCGGTTCAGCAGGTAATTTTTTAAAAATAATTATTTAATTAATAAAATAAACAAAATAAATAAATAAAAATCCAAAAAATAAATAAAAATCGAAAAATTCTAATAAAATTTACAAAAATGAAAAAAAAATCAAAACAATAAATTAAAATTTTAGAAAATTAAATAAATATATTAAAAATTAAATTATTTTCTAAAAATATTAATAAAAATAACTAAAAAGTTAATAATAAATAAGATTAAATTTAAATAGAGAAGAACTAAATAAAAAGTTCACAATTTTTTTTAAAAAAATGGAAAATATAAAATTCAAAATCACTAGTGACGATGATGGTTTCTCACATAACCATTAACAATGACGATAATTGCCATATCTCCAACGATAGTTTCCAACATCATCTTGAAAATGACAAAACAAAATCTTTTTCAAACTTTTGAATTTTCATTTTTTTTTGAAATATATGAATTTTTATTTTTCTGTTTTTTTTAATTTGATCTCATTTAGTTTTGAATTTTAATTTTCTAAATTTTAATTAATTTTCTGATTTTTTCTAATTTTCTGATTTTTATTAATTAATATATAATTACATAAGAATCAAAAAGTTAGAAAAAAATCCGAAATTAATTATTATTTAGAAAATTAAAATTCAAAAATAAATGAGATCAAACTAAAAACATAAAATAAAAAATTCATATATTTCAAAAAATGAAAATTCAAAAGTTTGAAAATATTTTTTTTGTCATTTTTAAGATGATGTTGGAAACTATCATTGGAGATATGACAATTATCGTCATTGTTAATGGTTATGTGAGAAACCATCATCGTCACTTGTGAATTTTGAATTTGAGTTTTATATTTTCCATTTTTTTAAAAAAAACTGTGAACTTTTTATTTAGTTCTTCTCTATTTAAATTTAATCTTATTTATTATTAATTTTTTAGTTATTTTTATTAATATTTTAGAAAATAATTTAATTTTTAATATATTTATTTAATTTTTTAAAATTTTAATTTTTTTTTTTTGACTTTTGTAAATTTTATTAAAATTTTCGATTTTTATTTATTTTTGGATTTTTTATTTGTTTATTTTGTTTATTTTATTAATTAAATAATTATTTTTGAAAAATTACCTGCTGAACCGGTCAATTTTTTGATTTGGAGGTTTTTTATGATACAAATGTCACTTTGAAGGTTAAAAGTGTTAGTGAAAAAACTTCAAGGTTTAAAGTGTTAGTAAGTGACACTTTGAGGGTTTTTTATGCGATTTTCCCATTCTAAATATCTACTGAACTAATATTAACATCCTACTTATTAACAAGTGACTGGGATGGAAGCTGAACTACAGACACTTTGGTGGGCAATGGAAGCGCTCGACATTCATGCTAAGAGAGTAATTTTTGAGGTATCCTCTTATGAGTAAAGTATCTCATTTCTCATTAATTAATCAAAATGTACAAAATGAAGTTTATATACAAGACTCGACTTACTAAACCGACTACTATAAATCAATCTATATCCGGTTTAAGTGTACCGATATACAAACCAACTATATGTACTATAACAGTCCCCCTCAAGATGGGACGAAGATATTACGAAGACCCATCTTGCCAATAAGTCGTTGAAACTGTGCCGGATAGAGGGGCTTAGTAAATGGATCAGCGAGCTGTAGATCAGTACGCACATGTAAGAGCTTGTATAGTCCAGCAATAAGTCGTTCACGAACACTATAACAATCCATCTCAACGTTCTTCGTTTGCTCGTGAAAAACAGAGTTGTGAGCTATGTGAATAGCAGCCATGTTGTCACAGAACAGCAAGGTAGACTTAACCAGAGGTAGACGAAGCTCAGTAAAGAAGTTAGTAAGCCATAACAGATCATCTGAAATAAGAGAGAGGCTTCTGTACTCAGCTTCAGCAGAACTCTTAGAGACAACTTGTTGTTTCTTCGATCTCCAAGCAATGAGTGATGTACCCAAGAAGATACAAAACCCAGACGTGGATCTTCGTGTGTCTTGACAAGATCCCCAGTCAGCGTCAGCAAAAGCCTGTAACTGCATCTCAGCTTTCGAAGAATAGAACAGACCCTGACCAACGGTACCTTTGATGTAATGTAAGACTTTGAGAAGAGCTTTGAGATGACTCTCGCGAGGAGCAGAGGAGAACTGGCTTAGCTTGTTAACGGCAAACGTGATATCAGGTCGTGTAATCTGTAGATACATAAGACGCCCAATAAGTCTGCGATACGCTTCAGCATCCACGAAGTCTCCACCAGTTTCACTAGACAGTTTCAGAGAAGGATCCATAGGAATGCTTGATGGCTTACAACCCAATAGACCTGTTTCATCAAGAAGATCAAGAGCATATTTTCTCTGACAAACATGAATGCCTTCAGTGGAACGTGCAATCTCCAGTCCTAAGAAGTATTTCATAGGACCAAGATCACGAAGCTTGAAAAATGATTTCAACTGAGTTTTGAGAAGTTCCACCTCGGCATCATTGTTACTTGATATAATAATGTCATCGACATAAACAATGACGCAGAGAAAAAGATCACCCGTAGACTTGAGAAAACAGGTATGATCAGAATAGGTCTGAGTGAAACCCAAGGAAGTTAAGGTCGTGGAGAACTTGAGGAACCATTGGCGAGAGGCTTGCTTAAGGCCATAGAGAGATTTTTGGAGTTTACAAACTGCATTCTCAGGCAGTTTGTCCCCCTTGGAGATACATATCCTGGAAGTAACTTCATGTAAATCTCCTCTTGGAGATCACCATTAAGGAATGCATTTGATATGTCAAGCTGATGAAGAGTGAAGTTAAATATTGCTGAGAGGGCAAGAATGAGCTTGACTGTAGTGAGCTTTACAACCGGAGAGAAAGTCTCAAGATAATCGATTCCCTCCTGTTGTGTGTACCCCTTAGCAACCAAACGAGCTTTGTAACGTTCAATAGTCCCATCAGCATTGAATTTGACTTTGAAAACCCACTTACAACCGATAGGAGTCTTATCAGGAGGCAATGTGCAGATAGTCCAAGTTCCAGTATCCTCCAGAGCAGTAATTTCATCGTCCATCGGTTCATCCCAAACAAGAAGTCGCTTTGCCTCAGCATAGGTTTGGGGTTCTTTAACTTTGTCAATGGCAACTAAAAAAGCGAGATAAGGAGAAGAAAGATGGCCATATGACAAAAAGGAAGATATTTCATGAATAGTTGAAGACCATATTGCATTGCAATAGTAGTCTTTGAGATAAGCAGGCTGTTTAGCTCTCCTGTGTGATGTTTGAACAGAAGGTTCAGATACATCTTTAGGAAGATTTGCAGTGGGCAAAGGTTCCTGAGTTGAAGAATGAGAAGAAGTCTCATTCTCAGGAGCAATATTTGGCACAGGAGAACGAGGAACATGATCTGGAAAGAAAGATGAAGCTTCAAGAGACAGATCAGTTCCAACTAAAGGAAAGAGCTCTTCGTGAAAAACGACATGTCTTGAGACGTGAATAGTGTTAGTCTTAAGATCTAAGAGTTTGTATCCTTTGACACCAGAAGGATAGCCTAAAAGAATACAAGCACGAGCTCTAGGATCAAACTTATGTCTGCTTTTGGGTGATGTAGAGGAATAACAAAGACATCCAAAAACTTTTAGTTGAGAATAATCAGAGATTTTCTTTGTTAAAACCTCAAAAGGACATTTATTATTTAGAATGTGAGCAGGAAGGCGATTAATGAGGTGAACTGCTGTAAGGATATAGTCACCCCAGTAAGAAAGAGAAACATGGGATTGAAATAAGAGGGATCGAGCAACGTTTAGAATGTGTTGATGCTTGCGCTCAACAACAGAATTTTGTTGAGGAGTTTCAGGGCAAGAATGATAAGAAATGATTCCTTTAGATTGATAGAAAGAAGAGAATCTGAGTTCTGGTGCATTGTCGGATCTAACCCCTTTAACCTTCCTATCAAATTGATTCTCTCCCATTGTGATAAAATCAGGAAACACTTTCAAGACATCTGACTTAGCCCGAAGTAAATACACCCAGGTAGCCCTAGAACAATCGTCCACTATGGTAAGGAAGTACCTATATCCATCATGAGTTGGAACAGAAAAGGGACCCAAGTATCTATATGAAGTAACTCAAAAGGTGATGAACTGAGATTGTTATGAGAAACAAAGGGTAAGTGATAGATGACAAACTTTGCAATGAGAATCAATTTTTATTTGATTTTTGGGAATATCAAGCACATTGTGCATACATTGAAGTTTTGAAACAGATGGGTGTCTTAATCTCTTATGCCAAATATCAGGGTGTGATACAGAGGCTACAATGGGAGAAGACAGAGTACCTTTTATTGATAAAGACTCGACATCCAAGAAATAAAGTTGGCCACTTCTCTACCCATTCCAATCATTAATCCCTGAGTAGGCTCCTGAATACCACAAGAAACATCATCAAACCATACCCTACAACGAAGACGTTTGGTAAGGCAACTAACACTTAGGAGGTTGAACTTAAACTGAGGTATGTATAAGACATCTGAAAGGATGAGGTTACTACCCAGTTCAATGATTCCTATTCCGACAATGCTTACCATAACACCAGTGGGTAAAGTGACAGTGGTATTAGGAAGAGATTTGAAAGAAAGAAAAGAAGATTTCTGATGACATATATGATTAGTGGCACCAGAATCAATCACCCAAGCATTTAGAGGAGTAATAGAAGGATTACTAGAGCAGACATAGGGCTTATCAATTCCGGTAAAAGAACAAAGGATAGAAGGATGAGAAGTACCGGAAATTGGGCATGTGGAAGAGGAAGAAGGTAAGGAAGCTGAGACAGAGTGAACTTCAGGCTCAGGATGAACACTTGGACTCTGAAGTTTAGTGCTCAGGAAGGATACCAGTTGTTGAATCTGCGCAGCCGAAAGTTCTGTTGATGAAATAGGCTCATTACTCTGGAGAGAGTCTGAAATAGCAGCATTAGCTGAGACTGAAGAGAATGGCTTAGCAGAACTCTGAGCTGGTTTCATACTATTCGGATATCCATGCTTCTTGTAGCAGCGATCAATGAGATGACCAGGACGATGACAAAACGTGCAGTAAGGACGGTCTCTGCGTTGATAACCAGTAGACTGTCCCCCTGAAGTGAGTAATGCCGATTTGTTCACAGCCTGATCAGAAGGTTGAGCAACCTGAAACGTTGTAGCAGAAGATATATCCATAGAATTGCTAGCTTCCTTTTGACTGTCCTCTTGATCAAGGAGATTATAAACCTCAGAGAAAGAAGGAAGATTCTTCTTCATGAGGATTCTACTGCGAATGTTCTCGTAGTTATCATTTAACCCCATGAGAAAATCAATGATCCTGTTCGTCTCACGTTCAGCCAAAAGTTCTTCGATCGTACGATTTGTAGCCTGAATATTAGCAAGTTCTTCCCATAGTGACTGAGTTTTGGTATGGTATGAAGCAAGACTGAGGCTCCCTTGACGAAACGAATGTAACTGATGACGAAGCTTGTAGAGACGAGGCAGGTTAGACTTGTGGAATCGAGAATGAAGATCAGTCCAAATCTCAGATGCAGTCTTGAAGTAGAGGATGCTAGTATATATCGATATAGCAACACTGTTCAGCAACCAAGATTTTATCATGCTGTTACAGCGGCACCAAATCTTGAAATAAGGATCATCTTCAGACGGTTTCACTATCGATCCATCAACAAATCCTAGCTTATTCTTAGCTTCAAGACTAGTCGTCATAGCAATGATCCAAACACCATAATTGCTACCATCTAGAGATTCGGCAACGAGAACTAATCCAGGATGATCTGAGCTATGAAGATAATACGGAGAGTGAATGTTATCGGGAGAGTTCGATACCTCAAACCGATCAACAGACGACGGAGTGACAGAACGATTCGTATCGAGAGGATCAGGAGCTCCGGAGCTTGCTCGTGGCGGATTAGATCCCGAGGGAAGATCACGAGCCGTCGGAGATGATTGAGAACCGTATTCCGGAAGATCCGGTGAAGAACGGCGATAGCGAGACTTGCAATTGCGCTTCCCCATTGATATCAATAACAGCTCAAAAGTCGCGAAGGAGACTTAATCAAGCTGAGATTTCATAGGGAGGGTGACGAAGACGAGGAATCGAATCGAAGAATCGAAACGATGAGGTGATTCCGGTAAGATTCCGGCGAGACGAGTTGCACTTGCGGAGGAGAAAGTTCGTTACAGCGGAAGTCAGTTAGAGAAAACGAGATCTCATCGCTCTGATACCATATGAGTAAAGTATCTCATTTTCATTAATTAATCAAAATGTACAAAATGAAGTTTATATACAAGACTCGACTTACTAAACCGACTACTATAAATCAATCTATATCCGGTTCAAGTGTACCGATATACAAACCAACTATAAACCAACTATATGTACTATAACACCTCTGATGCTATAGTAACAGCTTTGTTCGTTCCTTGGGCTTATTCTTTATTTACACATGGTATTTCAAGAATCTTAAGATCCTTGCACTCTTTTGATTACTCTTTTTTTTTAATGTCCTAGAGAAGCCAACTTGATAGCTCTGCATGTTACAGCGAGTGTCACTAGAGACCGAAGATTTCAATCTTATATGGCGACTGTCCTAGTTGGCTCTCGTCCTCTATTACAGCCGAAGCGTTGAATGCTGGTCCTCTTCACTTGGTTCCTGCGAGGGCTTAGGAGATTTGTCCGTCCAATCAAGGGCTTTACTCATTCTTCTTCTCTTTGTAGAAGGTTTCTTTCGCGTCGACATCTACTGATGTTGTTTGTGGTTTTTGTTCTTTCTTTTCCCATGATACTCTGTTGTTATTGTTCCTTGTCGGTTGACGGGATCTTTATGGAATGAATGATTCATTGACAAAAAAAAACAAGTGACTTAAATATTATTTTGCACTTAAAAACGTACATACACATGATCTAAATCAATTAAATTATAGTGATGAAATCATTTTACCTAGCTAACAAATCTAAACAACTTTCGCCATTGATCATACTTAATGAAAAAATTATTAATTGTGTAATAATCTGATTCTCATGTATGGTAAATTTTATAAAGATAATTAAGTTTAGTTATTAAAGGTTTTAATAAAAAAATTATGAAACATAAGCCAAATAAATCAAATTTCAAAAAAAAAATAAGCAAAATAAACAATAGAAGAATTATATCTTTAGATTTTTTAGAGTCCACTATAATTTAATATGACACTTGTAAACAATAGATAGGTTGAATTTTCATTTTAAATTTTAACTTTAAATTATCTAATTAAAATTTATCAGAATATTAATATTTTTTGTTTAAGGTGATCTCACAATCTAAAATTCTGTTGCAACAAGTGTGCTGGGGTCCACTTCGAACTGTTTAATTTAAAATGTTTAATAATATAAGATATTTGTTGTTAAAAAGGGATAACCATTATAATACCTAGATCGCCAGACTCCAGAACGTACATTATATAATTTGTTGTTTAAAAGGCTCTAGATAGCTAGACTCAATCAGAAACGTGCAGCAGTCGTTGAATATCCGGCCAGTGAAGACAGTGGTGGTCCGAACAGGATCATCCAAAACCCCTTCGATATGCTTACTGGTATGTTTCCTGAGGGTTTGCGGGTGTTGGTCTTTGATGAAGATCTCCAAAATCTACACTCATTGGAGAAACATCTCCAAGATTTTCGATACGAAGGTAACTATTTGAGATATTCTTTTTTTTTATAGGAGTTTTTGAAGCTGATCAACTGATTCATAATGTGCTAAATTCAGTGACTACATGCCACGAAGGGGCAGAAGCTATGCGTCTGCTGCACAATCATTTGAACAAGTTCGATATTGCTATAGTAGAAGCACAAAATTCAGCTGCGGATATATTCAGATTGATCTCTGAAATTGCATCGGAAATCGATGTTCCAATCATTAGTAATCATATGAATCTATAGTTTTAAAATGTTCCTTAAATAAAATGCAACTAGCATTAAAAACACGTTTTGATTATTGCAGTAATATCGAAAGACGATTCAGTTCAATCCGTAATCAACTGGATTAAGATTGGTGTTTGCGACTATCTTATTAAACCGATAAGACCTGAAGATCTACGTTTGATTTTTAAACACGTGGTAAAGAAGATGCGAGTAGGGAGGATGGTAGAGTCCGAAGATAAAGCAGCCCCCGAGAAGTCATCCTCTGTGGGAGATTCCACCATAAGAAACCCTAACAAGAGGAGTAGAAGCATGTTCATTGATGGACAAGTGGGCGAAAAGGATCAAGATCATGTTCGTGATTCCACCACCAAGAAAAGGCGAGTAGTGTGGGACAAAGACCTTAAAAAAAAGTTTCTGGATGCAGTGGAATACCTTGGCCCAGGTAGTGAGTCACATACATTAGGTTTAATCATTTTAGATTTACTCTCTCTCTATATATATATGAACAGTGATTTTATGCAGAAGCTGTTCCCAAGAAAATTTTAGAGAGGATGAATGTTGTTGGCCTGACTCGAGAAAACGTGGCCAGCCATCTCCAGGTAACCTTTCTTCTAACCACCATTGCCATTCTTAATAAGATTTTTAGAAACCCACACAAAAATAAAATAAACATGATTCTAATACAATAATTTAGATCAGTTGTTTATGTATATGTGATAATATAAAATTGCACCTCATGTTTGGATTCAGATGTTACAAACATGAAATGTCAGCAAATATCCTCATGCATGTTTACCTTTGATAGTAGGTGATATATACATAAGTTTTTCTATAGTGTATAGATAGCATAAATATTTATTGTATACTTTTAACAGTTGAGTAGACTTTAGGATGTACCATTGTACTTAAATGATAAATAACGCCTGCCCTCTTAAACCCTAGAACTCTTGTTCTATAGAAATAAGAAAGTATCAGGGAGAGAAGAACAATTCTGACCAAACTAATAAAAATATTCTAATATGACATCCATATCCCAAGGACATGACATGACTGAGTTTATCGAACAAGACAACTAGAAGCTGAATCACGGCATTTCGAAGTTAGCAAATAGCCAAATTCTTGTGCCAGATATGGTCAATTCCATAGGGGGGCATTATATGGATTTAGATTTATACGAGTTTCTTTCGACATATATCTTTTGTGGTTCTGTTTCTTACTTTGTTTTGTTTCTAAGAACATCTCCAAACTTTGATTTGTAAAACTTTTGTTGAAAGCTTTCATGTAAAGTTCTTTCAACTATTAATGCCTAATTTATAAATAAATTAGCTCTAAAAGTATTACATACAAGAAGCAGGCTTGAATGAGTGTTATTTCTGCTGTGAATTTAGATCTTCCTAGTCCATTTTGTATAAGATGTTTTAGAGGCTTTCTTTTGTTTCCATTTTTCTTTTTAAGTTTTTAAATTTAATTTTGTTGTGACCATTTTTATTTACAGTATAACCTATTAGTGATTTAATTATTTTATTAAATTAATGTACAGTGTTTCAAACGTAAAAAATATTAACTTGTATATTATTTGTGTATGTATTTTAGTCAAACCACTCTTTTAAAATAAAGAAGATGAATGTATGTAACTTTGTTGGAACTATATAGAATAAAGATACAACACCAAATAATTAAATCATATGAAATATGGATGTTCTTAAAACTTTATGTATCAAAGGGAGTTCATATTGCTAATGAATGTAGCTAAAGGGTTATTCTAAATAACATTAATAAAACAATTGAGAAACGATCTATATTGTTGTTTTAAACGTAAATTATTAATATTTTTCTAAATTTGGATGTACAGAAACATCGGATGCTTCTAAATAAGCAGAAAAATCAGAACGAGAGAGATGAGAAGAATCAGTGTTTATTATCGCAGCAAGGAGGAATGTATAGTGGAGAAGGATCAAGCAAATTCTACAGAGGAAGCAATATTCAATTCTCAACACAACATATCAGCAACATTCCTCAACCTTTTAGACATCATCATGATGGAGTCTCTGTTGCGGTTTCCACTAGAAACCTACATCACCATCAACCCTCAGATTTCACATGTATCAACAACGTAGAAGAGAGTTTGATTTATAATGAAGAAGACGCTGAGGTTTCAAACTTGGCTTCCTTCTTCACGCAAAATGAAGGAATGAGTTTGTCCCACTTACATGAGCCGGTGATGGCAACTACAATGCTTTCCAGTGGTAATCAGTTGTTTCCCAATCAACAACCGATGATGAACTTTCATGAACCATCCATATTGCATACACATTCGTTTCCTTCATCTCTCACACCTAGTTCCTTTCTTGATCAGGTACGATGCTTGTAAACTTCTTATGATTTTCTAAGACATGTTATGTGGATCCATATCTTTAATCTATTTTGTGTGTGTGTTTCGTGGTGTACAGAAAGAAACCACAATGATGACGAATGAAAGTGAAGGACTACAACAATGGTTACTCATTGAACAAGAACAGCCTAACCTAACCGACGAGAATAGGTTTTTCGAGAATCCAAGATAAGGATCTGCAAGAAGTGATATATGGTTCAGGATCGGGGCCAAGCATGAAAACCGAATTACAGGTAAGAAGATGAAGTCCGACCATATAGTTTAATGTTGTTCTTATTATTTTCTAGGGCTTAGACTTTAATATATAATTCTAGGTGATGCCTTCTCTTCTCCCTCTTTTGTACATGCTTGTGCTAGCATGCATGGATTGCTTGGGATGCATGTCAACAACTTGAAACTTTTGTCAGTAGTTTCAATATATGTTCTATTCTAGCAGTTAATAAAACATTGTGGTCGTTGTAGATCATACCTATAACTGTTCTCACCAAACTCTTTTCATTTACTTATTTTTCTCCATTCCTTTCTATTCATCTCCACATTGGTAAATTAAAAGAGAACATATGTATTCTCACACACACACACAATATATATATAAGAATATGCAAGCGTCCATTCATGTTCAACCGGTAAATCTATCCATTTGAAACCACCAAAAATATTTCAAAATCTATATAGATAACAGACCAAAACTCTGAAAAATGTTACCAAATAAAAATTTCAAAGATGTGATCTAGCCTACAATTTCTTAAGGTTAAAATTGTTTATTTTTCATAAAATGTTTGTTTAAACACTATCTATATTTAGTGAACTTAGAAGCAATAGAAAATCTAGACTGCTAAGACAAACGAAATAGCCGATTGTTATTAAGAGATACATATCGAGCGGGACGACATATGCAGTAAAGTGAATAACTCCTAATAAAATTATAAAGGCGTGACATATCTCAAGATTTTCTTTTATTTTTTCGGTATCTGATCAGTAACACGCATTCAACCAATGACCATAAGATTCTACCAGAATATTACTAAAACAGAAAAGACTTGTATGTTTGAATATATATCAAACTGCTAACAAAATACAGCTCATTGAAGGTAACTCTCTAATATTTCTTTTCATGCAACGTAAAACAAAAAAAAAAAGATAAGTCTGCCAACCAAAAAGTTCATATTTATTTTCAAAAAAAAAACAATTTCAAACGTGACGCAAATAATATTTGACATAAATCGTTCTTTGGATTAGTCAATTTCTAGAGCGCAAACTTGTTACATCTCCGGATATCGATTATAGCATATCAAACATTTTGTGTTAACAGTCAGAGGTCGGGTAGTATACATGGCATTCCAAGATCTCTTAAAGATTTGAGTTCGAATCCATTACCACTTAAATTACTCTGACTTGTGATCACACGGATGTAGATTATGTTTTTCGACCTATTTAAAAACCTGAAAAAAGGATCCATCCATAGACTGCACCTGTTCTTAGGATTAGTTTTGGCCATGGTTCGGGATATCCCCAGATTAAATTAAAAAAAAAAAGCATTTCGTGTAGACATCCTGTCATGGAGTTTTACCATGTTGTTTTCCCATGATGAGATTGCCGAAAAATTCTTGAAGAAATGCTTGATCATCTCCACGATTAATACAAACCAAGATGCTATAATACTAAATAAATAAAAAATAATATGGCCTTCTAAGCCAAGTGAAAAAGATATTGATAATATCTCAAATTCTGTGACACTTTTTTTTTTGGAGATGTGTTCATGTCCATGATTAGTCGGGGACGCTAACAACCCCCAAATAAAAATTGACAGGTTTTTCTGCGCAAGCTAAAAAATAGTTCATAGATAACAAATGAACATCTCAAAAAAGAATTCTTAGACTCAAAAAAAGCAAGGCAACCTATTAACGATAGCTTAATGATCATTTTCTTGTTGATCAAGGTTACCTATCGATCTATATTGGACCCATCCCTTTGTAGCATGCGAAATTTACATGGAGGCTGAAAATTCCGCAGAATTATTATAATTCGACATGGGTCCTTTCGCTTAAAAACAAAAACAAAAAGAACAAAAGTAACCCTTTGAGATTGAAAAAAAGAACTCGAACCTAGTGGGAGAAGTGAGATGAGTTCAAAAGAAAACTTTGTAAATATGGGATGTGGCATTAAGGGTTTATATAGAAATCCTCAAAGGAATTGAAAACCGTACGTGTAAAGATGCTCGAAGAGTTTGAAATTATTAAAATATTCTTAAGAGATCTTCTCCAGATTTTTATTTATTTTATAGTTATGGGATTAAACAAGTTTGAATCAGTAAACACTAATAATAACAATCTAAATATAGTTTTATGTTAAGAAACAAAATATGTGGCTCAAGAATTTACATAGAACTATCCTGTGGACAAAGGACCGTATGGCTTAGCAACTCACTAGTCTGTGGCCCGATTAGTGATAGTTATTTTTTTGTTCTTTCGGATCACAAAACGCTCAGTAGCCGTTTACTCCATATATACGAATGATAAAACCAAGTACATTTCCCAATGATAAAATAATGTTATTTTGTTTCTATTTAGAACATTTCAAAAGACACTTCATAGCTTCATTACTGATCAAGACAGCCAAAGTAACTGAACCAGTTGCAGAGCTCTACGGCGTGAGAGAGCATCTAACCCCCTCTCGGGGTTCAAGTTTATAATTTTTTTTTTTTAGGAAGATTCTCTCTCCTCGGCGCTCCATCTTTCTCTCCTTTCAAGCCGTCTAAGATCCGCTGCGTTTCCTGCTCCGGCGACCGGTGGTTGCGCGCGTGGTCGCCGGGAGCACCCCTCTCTCTACCTCCTCTTTCATCTTTGCTCCGTTTTGCCTTCCTCTTCTCTGCTGTCGACATGCGTGGATCTGTGAAACGGTCTCCTCCATGGTTTCATCTAGTCCGCTCCGGAGAGGCCTAGGTTCGTGGTAGGAGGTCGCCGTTCTGGAGTTTCAGCGAGGCTGTGGGCGATGGAGGTAAACGGAGTCGGCGTTTAGGGTAAAGTTTCCGTTGGGTCTTCGTTTTACTTTGTAGATCTACTCGGATCCTTTGAGTATTGAAGGCTCGTGTTGTTTGGACTCCTCTCTCCTCTGGTTTTCATTGTGGCTTGATATCTCGAGGAACTTCTTCTTCGATGTGGAGAGGTGTGTGAAGCTTTCTTTATCAATGGTGCTTGGTGTCTCGTGCCATTGACGGGTTCTGCTTCAGCTCAGGAGAGGTGGCGGATTCTTTCCGTCAGTTCGTGCATACGGTTCCGGTTGTCGTGTGGCTGTTGGTTCTGTGTGAGTTGGCGTCTGCAAATTTCAATGGAAGGTCCAGGTTTTGTCGTCTATGGCAAGGCTTTCTCCGTCTCTTGAAGTTGCCCTCTCCTTGGTTGTTCTAGTGCACGTTCTGGCGCATTCTTCCAAACCATATCGCGAGTGGTTTGTGATCTTTTGTTCCCTATCTCATTGTCTCTTCGTGTCTCCAGCGTTGAACATCTGAGTTGTGCAAGGAAGATCGAATTATGTGCTATAATTCGGACCAGGTTGTTGTTTTGCTCTCTCGATTGAGTCATTCGGGGATGCAGATGGCATGGAGGCTTGGGTGGTTTCAAGTTATCCCGATGCTAAGGCGGTTGTTGATCTCCTTGGTAGACTTGTTACCTTTTTCTTATTGCAGGAACCGAAGTGTTTGTGGCTAGAAGTGCCTCCAGTACAGCCCGACTTGTCCGAGAATGTGTGTCGCTTGTGTAGTCTTGGCTCATGGTGGTTCATATTCTCATTGTCTTAGCGGTGTTGAGGTTCTGGTGGCTCCCTTCAAGGTATGCTATCTCTCTTCCTCGGTACCGCTGTGTCAAGAGCTTCATCGATAGTATAAAATTGCGAGCTTGAAAAGATCGTCGAAAACCAGCTACTCCGGTGATGTCAAAAGAAGACCGACATCCTTGGCAACAAGGAAAACCCCACCTTCTAATGGTTACCATCAACGGGTGAGAACGGCGATTGACGTTTCTAAAGAATATGGATCTGTCTAACAGAAAGCGTCGGTGTAGTGGGCGAGCAAAACTAGTCTAGCTAAGTATGATTTAGAAACATTTTGATCGAATCAAGCTTGTAATTTATGCTGTAACTCCCGGTTTCGGGTTGATAAATAAATCGTAAATTTTAATTAAAAAAAAAAAAAAAAAAAGTTTATAATTTTTTATTATTAATTTTTTTATGTTCGATTTAAAAAAAATAATAATAATCAAATCAATCGCGCCACGTGTTGTGGAGCATGCAAAACAATGATGAATTCGCCCGACGCAGGTTCACTGGGGAGAGTTAGGAAAATACAAATTCATCAGTGTACATTATTTTAATATTTTTTTAGAATCTGTGTGAACCCCATAAGTTTATTGATGGGGATGTTTTCATCTCAGATATCAGTTTATTATCTTTTTTCTTGGAATTTATATATTTTGTTTGGATCCCTAGAGATCAAAATGTTGCAGCCTAAAGATGGTCTATTTGCAAGTGAAGCTATTATGGCTCCCACTTAATAGTATTTTCATAATTAATGCAAGTTTGTGTTTCAAAAAAAAAATCAAATATTAATTAATTTTTTTCTTTTCTGAAAATGAATTTCGAAACTTCAAATTTGATTTTTTTTAGGAGTGAAACTCTATATTTGAAATTTAACTACTCAAAACTTCAAATTTGAAATTTTGTATTTTTATTTACATTTTGGTCCTTACAATTACACATCACATTTATGATTCTTAAATATTTTTTTGTTTATGATTTTAATCCTTAAAAACTTTATATCTCATCAATATTTCATTTTTTGTAAATTTAAGTTTTACACTTCAACTTAAATCAAACTTTAAAACAGGATTTAAAATATTTTAAAACTAGATTTATACAACAGCAATATACAAAAGGAACTTAACAAAAAAAAATATTTTAAAAAGTTACATGAAGAAATAACTATTATACAAATTTAAATATTATAATAACACTAATAGTGAGGTAAACTTGATCAAGAACCTCCAAAATTTTCAAAATGTTGTCTAAAAAAATTTGTATAACAAAAGATGGTTGTTGTTGTTGTTTTCTTTGATGCCTTTTTGTACGATTCTTTCTTATTCAAATCAAATGTATTCACGGGTACTAATATTATCAATAGAGGTTAATTATTTTAGCAGTATTTTATTTTCCTTTTTAGTTTCATTTTCAGATCTACTAAATTTATAAGTATCAATATCACTTGATTTCAACAATTTTTAACTTCTAATCTTCAAATTAAACATAAAGAGTCATTTTTACTTCGAAATGCTTTGGATGATCATATATGTATTATATAAATAATTCTATGGAATATTAAGGTATTTTGCTTAAATTTTAATATTAATTATGTTACTTCCATTTAAAATTTTATATTTTAATATAACATTTACTAATTAAAATTGTTGTAATGTTTTTATATATATTGCTGATAAAAAATTTATGAATTTAAATTAATAATGACAAATATAAAGATCATAATATAAAATAAAAATAATTTTCAAATTGTGTTTAAAATTTTATTTTTGGAGAACAATATTGTTAAACTTCAAGTATAAAGTTTTAAAAACTTCAAAATATAATATTTTTTGGAAATGCCTTTAAGCTGTGATTTAACGACACTGAATGAGATCAGTAGAAGTTCTGAAGTTGGTAAGACAAACTGCCTTTAACTCCGAAGAAAGACCGTGACAAAATAGTAAACGAATATATACTATTAAAGCAGGATCCTATTGTGATTTTTACCTAAACCTATCATTTCTTTAACTAACATTGCATATTTTATTAAGGGCAATCAATTAATATTAATAACAAATCTATATTGGATCATTTTTTTGGATCCAGCCCACTGCTCACATCAGATTTCTCTTGGGCTATTTGGGCCGATTAAGAAATTAGATCCAATTCTTATTTTTTTTTGCAAGTTCAAATAATTTATTTTCAACCATTCTTAATATTTTGTGTAGTGAACAAAAATTAATCACTTAATTATTATATTTTTTCTTTTTAATATAATTTAAGCATTCATAAAAAAAAAAAATTCATTGGAATTTTTTCATTGAAAATATAAATCTTTATTAAAAGTTTATAATTTTTTTATTTAAAAAATTAACCACATAATAAAATTAATTTATCAGAGTTATACCAACTAAATTCGTTAAAAGATAAAATTTAATTTTCTAAACATAAATACTCATTAGACCTGGACGTTTGTGTACTCATTCGGGTACGGATCGGTTCTTTCGAGTATCGGGTTTTTCGGGTTTTGAAATTAAACCCCATTCGGATATTATAAAATTTCGGATTGGGTTTGAATTGGGTCTTTCCGGATCCGGGTGAGTTCGGTTCTCATGCATAAGAACCAGAAAAATAACCAAATAATCAAAGTATCTAAAACGGGTTCGGTTATTTGTACTCAAAGTAACCAAAGTATCTGATTCGGTTCAAATTCAAAAGTAACCAAAAATATCTATTCTATACAGATTTTTGGGTAAACTTTTATCCAAACTATCATATTTTATCCAAAAATATTCAAAAGTAGCGAAAATAACTACTATAGTTAACTTATAATATTAATTTAAAATATTAAAATAATTATAAATATAATTATAACATATATTTTTAGATATATATTCACATTTCGGATATCTTCGGGTACTCATTCAGTTCTCGGTTTGGGATCGGTTCTTCGTATATAGCAATTTAGAACTCATTCGGATATTTACCCCGGGTCTGATCGGTTCGGAACCCTGATTTTCGGATCGGTTTTGGATTGTTTCTTCGGGTCCGGATATTATGCTTAGGCCTATACTCATTTAAAATGAAACACGATAAAGAAAGATAAAAAGTTTAAATCTTTTATAAAAAAACAAATATATGAAAATATGACATTTACTAAATATTTGTCAATTTTAAAAAAATAAAGGAAAATAAATCCGCGCTTTGAAAGCGCGGATCAAAATCTAATCATATACTTAAAAGCCAAACAAAACAATATTTGTATTTCAAACAGGAACAGCTCAAGCCGCATTGAGTAAAGATTAATATCATTTTACAAAACATATTAAGCAATCAAGAACTTATGAAGTGTCAAACTCTAACTTCTCTTGCTAAAGGAATAGTTCACTTGTAAAATTCACCTGAAATCACCAAGAATACAAAACCGAATGTTCTTCATCTTAACAAAGACGAGGGTCTGGTTTTGCTACTACTCGAAACAAAGTAAACGACTCCTATCTAACGGTGTAACAACTACCTTAGCCACTCAGAGTTATAACATCTATATTTTACAAATTACGATACTATATATTGAAACCAAGTATTCTTTAGACAGAGCGTTGATCTTTGTTTCACTGCCTCAACGATTGCTTTTGGTTAACTGCCACCACAAACAGTTTACTCTCTTTATTTTTGGTGTTCATATATTAACGGTCTATAAGTTTTACGGCTTAAAAAAGATTCAAGAAGGTCACATATATAAAATTATTCTTGGTCTCTCAGGCTCAGCGAAACAAAGGGGAATAAATTGTTTTTTTATCAATAGTTTAGCCTGTTATACAAAGACGGATGGATATGTGGTGGAGCAAAGCTGGCCATTAAATTTTATTTTATTGCATGTGTATTTCGAATTTCCAACGGTGCACATTACACAACAATTGAAATAGTATATTGTCTAAATTTAACGACAATCACATGTTAACAATGATTAAACAGATACTAGTGGCCGTGAGTTTAGCTGATTAATAGATACTGCAACAGAAACTGTTTGACTATAAACTCTATTAAACGATGTGTCGATGTTATAAACGACAGAATTAGTTAATTAACGAGTTGAGATATGTAGTTGAATTCTCATGAGCGTAAATAAAGCTCAACCGACAAAATAATGCTAAGATGAACAAATAACTCGAGTGTAAACCATACAATACATTAAAAAGAGAGAAATAATGCATAGAAAGTAATAATACTTTATTTCTGAATAGCTAGTAATCAAAATGTTAATTAACAAGGAAAAATAAATACAGATTGTCCACACAAGAAAAGGTTAAAGAGAGTAAGAGATAATGATTTGGATCCAACATCAGATATGTCTAAAACCTTCAAAGAGTATTGTAGATCTACCGATCTGCCACATTACTTGGTATTTTCCGGCCAACTCGGACTATTTTCCGTCACACTAAACAGAGGAAGACGGCGAAAAGAGCAAACAGAATAGAGTTAGAACCCTTAAACCGATCTGCTCCAGAACCTGGTGGTGGCGTATGATAGTAAAACGGGAAGTAGGGGACGATCGGATTGGGCGGAGGTGGAGTAGGATAGTTTCCTGAATACGGAGGAGGATAGTAATAACCTTGACCACCGTCACCATACGGAGGAGGGTATTTTCCGCCACCGGACTGAGATGGAGGAGGGTAATAGTAAGAGCTACCACCACCACCGCCGGAGCTAGGAGGTGGAGGACATGCGGTGGTGGTTGGTGGAGACGGTGGTGGGCGAGAAGGTGGCGGAGGGGGAGGATATGATTGGACGGGGTTACAAGGATTGTCGCAGGAAGAACACATTGTACAGGAAACAACCTCGTCCTTGGATGTCACTGTCGAAGTCACCGACAATACCAGAATAACAACAAGTGTAGACAAACCGTATAACTGGTTTGCTTCCATTATCAGAAACTGAACTCAGAAACTTGATTTTCAGTGTATAAATCTACAGAAAGAGAGAGAAAATGAGAGAGAATAAGCACAATTAGAAGAGGAGTGTTCTTTTTATCGAGGGGGTTTTTAGATATATATTTTTTGTTGCAGCAATAAAGGTGTTTTAAATAAAGAAATGAATGTTGAACAAAAAACAAAAAAAAATAAAGAAATGAATAGTGAGAATTGTAGAAAAGATGACACCGACACGTTAACCTTTTAACGGAAGGTTTTTGTAATAAAAGCACCGGAAATACGCGGATGTCGTGGGCATATGCGTCATTGTAAGCTTATGAAACATTGAAATTACGATAGTACACATGGTCCAGGCTTTACTGTGAGCCATCTCGTCTCGTGGCGGCTACGTCGACGAGTAACGGTGCAAGTAGGTGTTTGAGAAATTGAAGGAGAGAATCTTCTACAAATAAAATATTATGTGGTGGTCATTATCGTGGGGCTTGACTTTTATGCAAGCTTTCACACGTGGGCGTCTTTCATTGGGTTTTGGGTTTATGGTGTGGCAAGAGTAGATGTGAGGATGACAGAAATCCTATGTAAGTGCGAGTTTTTTCAACAGACCTTTTGAAATAATATGAGAAAACTTCGGTGAGTAGCTAGCCTTTTCACTTGGTGTTGATTACATCTAAGCTTTTGCAAATATAAAATTAAGATGTTGACAAAAAGGGTCTAAAACTCAAAATCAAGAGTCTTATTGATTCAAAACAGATATTTAAACACATTACAACGTCTTATTATGTATAGAAGGAAGGAATCCTATCATCACACATTCACACCCCCGTTACAGTGAAAGTTAACAATGCAAATAAAGGAAAATAAAAGTTAACTAAAAAATGAAGCAAGTGAACAATGCAAAAATGAAAACACGCATGTTCCACATGTGCCCAAAGATCAAAATGCCCAAAACAACCGTGTAGCGTTGTAACTGACAAGACCACACTACGAGACGTTTCGGTGTAGCTGCCTGCTGAATGTCACGAGTTACTCATTGTCCATACAATCAACTTCTATACTTTTTTCTGAAAATAAGATTTTTTTTATCAACTTGAAAATAAAATTAAAAGTAAACAAAAGAAGAGTTTTCAGTGCGATTTGGCAAGGGGGGAGATGAAATATTAGCTGTATAGCACGTGTCTTTAATAGCGTGCCACGGGCCCACCAACTTCATTCCACATTCACTGCACCCACCAAAACTTTATTTCGGTGTATACTCGGCACACTTGCTCATCGGTCCCTCCATTTTACAACCGTGGAAGATCTTATCGGTTCGAATGATTTGCGTTTAGGCACAACGGTTTAGTTCCCAAACGCTCTTTCGGTTTTGCAACATCGTTTTTCACGAGTGCAATTGGTTTGCAGTGGACAGTGGACACTTTTATGGGTCCAACCAATGATACAAAACAGTAAAATATGTTCTGTAATATCGATATACACAAAATTAATCCTAGTATCTTCGATATATATATTATTTTTTTATAAATTACTATCTTCGATATTATTACCCTCGTATACAAATGATTTGATTGATGTTTTAGATTTTATTATTGTATTTGAAGATATGATGTTTTAGAGTAGAATGCACTTGTTTTTAAAACAAATATTAAATAAATATAAAAATAAAGTGGTGAAATTTTTATTGATAAAACTAAAAACAATAAACCAAATAATCTATTTATTGTTTTTAATAAGTGTGAAAATGTTAGCATCAATATTGTAGATTGAAAAGGAGTAATAATTGTTCAGTACTGTCTGCGATGATGACTAAAAGCGGTAACCTACATTTACATGAGTTGAATACAACATATACCCCGAAGTTACCGAGAGTACAAATCGGGTAACGAATCAGACCTTGGATAAAGATCCTACAAGTGTCTAGTCCTAGATTACAGAACCGTACCGACAAGGTTCAAGATTATCTAGATTCTCTAGTTGAAAACAATTGTTTTGATTCTGAAACCATCATTTTGGGCTAGGCCCTCTACAGTTTTCTATCAGCAAGAGCTTCCTTCTACAGTTTCTCTATTAGCTTGGCCCTCTACAGTTTTCTATTAACTAGGCCCTCTACAGTTTTTATAACATAATTCAAATTCCTTATTGGATTTAAAAATCTGGAAATTAGGCTTCTTCCCTTTGGAGCCCAGCTTTTACTGTAAATGAATTTGATAGCATCGGCTATTTGCCTATTTAGCTAATGTCATTCAACGTTGCACAAAATAAAAGGCTAATGTCATTCAACCGGGAGCATTAGCATGTGATGCAATTTCAAAAATATCTGTTTGCTTCCTGGTTTTAGAACTATGGTGGCGGTTGGACTTTGTTTATACTCCCTCCGTTTCAATATAGTTGATGTTTTAGAAGGATAATTTTGTTTCAAATTAGATGAAATTTTAAGATTTTAAAGTTAACTTTAATTTTATTGGAAACTGTTCAACTAATTAGATTTTGCTGGTTTTTTTATTATTGGTTAATTGATTCTAAAACAATTTTTTAAAAATAATTTGTTTAGAAAAATCTAGTTTTCTTAATCTTTGTACACTAAGACAAAACATCAAGTGGAGGGAGTAAATCAAAAGAAGCACATTTAATTAGGTTGACTGGTAAACATTAGTAAAAGAAAAAAAACATACTACTACTTGGCCAGACCAAGATCCTGTTAGCTGATTACGGGACACATATTAATGATATGGTTTTTTTATATTGATACATAATACTCCCTCTGTTTCTGAATAAGTGTCGTTTTAGAGTTGTGCACACGGATTAAGAAATCATTAAATTTTGCATATTTTTCATACAAAAACATCATTACCCATACATCTCAACCAATAGAAAAATAAAATACAGAATAAAGTTAATAAATTCTGCATTGAAATACTAAAACGACACTTATTTTGCAACGAAAATTTTTCTCTACAACGACACTTATTAAAAAACAGAGGGAGTACATTTCAATTATTAATGTTTGATGCCCACGGAATTGATGAAAAGAGAAATATTTCAAACGTTAAGATGGTTCTTCTCACCACCAAATCTCAAAAAATGGCTTCAAACTCAATCCTTTTTTTTCGTAAATAAAGTTATAAATATTAGTAATATTTTGACTACTTTGACAAGATGAGTGTTTAACAGACAGGCAAGTCCCATTCCTGTCTTAATAAGGACAAGATTGCAACACAGAACAATAATTTAAAATAATACTAATAACATAAGATACTCCACAAAACTAATAACTACCACTAATCTTTTTTCCCCTTCACTCGGCTTCTTACAAACTCCAAAACTTTTTTATAAAAAAATTTCCAGATCACACTAGAATTTGAAAGAACAGAAAGCCAAACAATCTCAGACAAAAAGAAGAAAGAGAAGAAAGATTACAAGATTCGTTTGTTAGTTATCATCAATCATAACTGCTCTCAAAACCACCTAAGCGTACACTGATCCATAAGAGAGAGCCATGAGAAGCACCGCCGCTTGCTCTTCCTCCCCTAGCTTACGTAGCTGCTTCTCCACCGTCGATGATGATCGCTTCGTCATCCCCAAATCCATCATCCTCTGTTTCATCGATTCACCAAATTTAGGGTTTCTTTGTTTCTTCGGCTGCTTTTTGTCTTCCCCTCCTCCTCGTCTTTTCTTCCTGTTTCTGATCCCACACGCGTTACAAAGCGACTACACAAGAAGAAGAAGAAAAAAATTACGGATCAGACCGAGCAATCAAATAAATGATCAAACTCGGTTAGGGTTTTATTATTGGTTCTGACCTTTGGACCGGCGGGACCGCCACGCCAGAGAGGAGTTTTGCTTGTACCACAATCGGCGCAAGTCTTCTTGTCGTTACAACAAGCCTTGTTCTGTTCGATCACATCCTCACCACCTCTTCTTCTCTCCGAATCCTGAAAAAAACAAGATCATCAACACAGAGCGATCAGCTTTAACAACGGATCATCTCCCGGAAACAGAGATCGGATCATTCACCTTCGCGCAGTGATCTAGCATTTCTCCACTTCCTATGATCAGAACCGCTAGGGTTTGAGATTGATCGCGTCTCTTCGGGAAACAGAAAGATCAGTTTTTTTTTTTTGAAAAAAGCAGGAGGAGAGTGAAGAAGAGTGTAGAGAGAGAGAGAGAGAGAGAGAGTGAGAGAGAGAGAGAGAATAGAACTGAACCGACATACACCTACGCAAGGTGGATGACCACAAAAACCAACGCTATTATAAATTGGTTCGCAATTAAACCCTAGCATTTTGTGTTTAAATGACGATAATGCCCTTGGACTCTTCTTCTATTATCGAGAGGGAGCCACCCGCCAAAATTGAAGAGTTTTGAGCGAAAGGTTTTTCGAGTTGGTGTGAATGTGAAAAGAAAAGGGCGCCACTTTGGCTGGTGCGATCAGATAAGGTACAGTGTACGGTGGTCTCGATCCAATGATTCACGAGAGAATTAGATCGCGGCCGTCCATTAAGATCTCTACGGAATTTGACTTTTGGTGTACTGTATGTTGGGGTATTTAATGAGGATGAGTGATGTAGGTAGAGTGATGCACACCAACTTGATGATGATACCACTGTAAAACAAGAGAAACAAAGATTTAGTGGGACAGTGAGATGCTAATGATGGATTAGCTATATAGAGAAACAAACAAACTAAAGAGATGGGCAAATAGTGGTAAGGAGTATAGCCAGGTAGATAAGGGAGGATTCAGTCCATACATAATTATTCTGCATGGATCCAAATAAGATAAGTCCTTTTGCTTTTGTATGTAATGTTGAACTTATTAATTTCTTGGTCAAAGACTGACAACACTCCAAATACAAATACAGTTTTTTTATAATATTGAAATTGACAGGGAAGAAACAGACGACTGATTGTCCCCAATGGGACCCCACACCTTACATGTTCCTAGACCACCTCTCTCTCTCTCTGTTTTAATGGTGTAAGGGTGAAAAATATTTATGTTTATTAGAGTTAAGCGAGTTAAGCAGAGCAATGTAACCATAACTAATGACTTCCTGTTCCAATGATCCTAACAAAGCTTTAGATCTCATGGAGTTGTGTAACTTTGTATAAAACAGACAACAATTTCTGCAAAAAAAAAAAAACAAAACAAAGTAGAATGAAACCTCAACACCTTTTTATATTGACAATATACTTACAATAAGCCGTCAGAAAACAATGATGAATAGACTAAAACTATCACCAAGAACTGGGCTCTTTATGACCCTCCCTCAAAGGTGCAGGGTTTTCATTCCATGTCAGTTTTTTTTTGGCTAGTCAAAACTAATATCATCCTATAGGAGAAGACGTTTAACGATTTGTAAGTTTTTTAATTACCTTCAACCGAAGTTGAATCCTCCAGGAGGTACTTGAACTCGTTTCCTTCCAAACTGGATGCCTAGATGAGAACCATCATCATCACCAGCATCTTGTTGTTCTTGTATCTCCTCCTCATCATCCTCTTCATCCCAATACGTCTCAAGAATCTTCACAGCCTTCTCGTAGATCTCATTGTTCTCGTTGCTCTGCAGCTTCTCAATCTTTTCTAGCCCTTCCGCATCTTCAACCAGCTGAGAATAGTTCAGATCTCCCGTACTCTTCTTCTCCACATCTCCAACCTTCAAAATGTTTTCTAACCCGTCCAGACACACGGAGATGATAGTTGGATCTTGACACACCAGCATATCACATAGAGGCTTTATGCAGCTCTGCTCCACCAAATACTTGATCTGTTCATGAGAACCACCTCGAGTGGCGTTTGAAATCGCCCTTAGAGCTTCTTTCTTTATGTCAAACTCAGCGTTTTGGACTAGATGTACCAAGCTTGGAATCAGATTTGCATCAATAACCAACTGTTGTCATATAAAGAAGGCTATGTTTGTTTCAATGTTTTAAGCATTTATAAAGCAAAAAAAAACACTCATGCATTTTTGATGTAGCTTTACCTGAATGTGTTCTTTAATGCCTGAAGTGATGTTTGCAATAGTCCAGCAAGCATCCCTCTTTATGCTCTTCTTATAGTATTGAGTAAGCATGTTGGCAAGAATGGGTAACGCTCCACAATTGATCACACACTACAGAATAATTTCAAGACGTGTTCAAGAAGGTTTCTATAAATGGAAAGATATGAGTTACATTACATACCTGAGTCTGCTGAGTATTTCCAGAAACTATATTCCCTATGGTACGAAGTGCAGGAGCAAGCACATCTGGAGAAGGATGTCTACAAAAACCAAAAAAGTTTGTCAGAGTTCATTACTCAAAACATGTAACAAGTATGTTAATATATTTTGAATAAGTACTAACAGGAGAAGTTGAACTAGTCTTGGGACAACACCAGCTTCAACCACACGTTGAATCGGTTCTTCTCCACCATCAGACATAAACGAAAGTGTCCAGCAAGCATCTGCCAAGACTTCATCATCGTTGGAATGAACAAGTCGTTCTAATGCAGGGAGAGCAGGTGAGACTTGTTCAAAAGCTGGCTTAGGCTCGCCACGGCACAAGTTTGACAAAGTCCAAGTGGCGTTTCCAATCATGGACAACGCAGAACGATCGTTCAGCTGAGCCAAGAGTGGAATCAATGCCCCGCACTCAAGAACATAGTCACGGCATTGTGGTGAGTCACCAGCAACGTTACCCAACGCCCATACAGCCTGCAAGCTAAGGTGTTAACACATAAACGAATGATAAGCATTCATATTCACATAAGTACCTGTTCACGGACGTCTTTATCAGGGGAAGCAAGAAGATGTACAAAGATTGGAACAGCACCGTGATCAATTACCACTCTGGTGTGATTACGTGTCCCAGAAGCAATGTTCGTTAGAATCCAAGCCGCCTCAAGCTGAAGCCAGGGTGAATCTTCCTTCTTAAGAAACTCAACGAAACGAGGCACAACGCCAGATTCTATCACCATGTCGATAGGAGGGTTCTTGCTGGTCGATAGGATCATCCTGAAATGGTTAAGTGACTCGAGCTGCTGTAAAGGGTCATCCGACGAAGCTCCAGCGACAAGAGCAATGAGATTCCTCAACTACATTCACAAGAACAAAAACCTAATCAAATCATCTTCAAGAAACGCAAGAATGTGTGAGATCGTGATTACCATTTTATCAAGGGAGGCGGCGGAAGGAAGAGGGGAATCTTGAGGAGCTTCTTGCATAACATGGAGCCGCTTCTTCTTCAAGATCTCTTCGCGTTTGCTTTTGCGGATGTCGATCAGATTGTGCTCTCTTCTTCTCCGGCTTTGCTCTGTATCCACAGCCGCCTTGTGACTGTTTCGACGGACATGGTTCATCTCGTTCGGTCTCAAAGACATATCGTTCTCTCTTCCTCGATCTCCCGAATGAAAGTGAATCACTCACTGAAGATAAACCCTAGAAAGGAAGTGAAAGAGGGGAAACGGGGTTGTTGCGATTGAGTGGAATGCAAGAAAGGCCAACAAGCGACTAACAGTTCAATTTAAAACAAGTTCTAATTACATTTCATTTTTTATTTATCTTTATTCATAAATCTTCTCATTCTATTTTTTTTTTTTTTTTCGGGAAATGTCTAAGTAAGATAACAATGTCATTATGAAAAATAGCACACAAAAGAGCATAATCTTCAAAATAGCAAATACTTAAAAGATATAATGAACAAAATCTTCAAAATAGCACTTAATCATTATTCTAATCCTTCCCCGTAAATACCACCGTAAGTCCTAATCAATAAACTCAATTCTAAATATAAAATAAACAAATGTTTCATATTTGGTAAAAAATACACCATTTTTTTGAAAAGTGTTTCAGTGCTATTTTAGAGTATTTCTCTATTTTCTTAAAAACATTTTACTGTAGTTATTATATCTTTATCAAATTGAATGTTATATTTCAAAGTATGTGGTCCAAAACGAGCAAACATCACGTAGTCAGTAATATTACTAATTAAAATTTTGTTTTATTTGCACGTACAAGAGGAATTTTGGTATAATGGTTAGAATGTTAAATAGAATTTAGCCATTAACAGTGTGATGAATTATTATATACATTATACAGTACTATACGGTCTATACTATATATGGAAGTTGCTTTAAAGAAACAAGGTATCCCAAAGACGTTGACTCATCTCTAACGGTAGCAGGACCTTCTCGAGCCACCGTAGCCATCCGATTCGTGGGCGATCTTGGAGGAGATGCATAAAGAACGGATGCTTCGAGAATTTCTCTATGTGTATTTTCAATATCTTTAGAGATTCTATGTGCTTGAAGAGCCGTTAGGTAAAGTCCCGCCGCTAGAAAGACGGTTAGGAGTGAGAACACACCTGCGGCTGAGAACAGGCCTTGTCGAATCACTAGACAACTAGGTTTTGGCTTGGACCAGTTCTTTAGATGTCCTGATTCCACACTAAGTGCCACCAACAGTAGAACCTCTCCAACACCAAAGCAAAGCCTTTGAAGATACAAAAAGTACTTTTAACAAAAAATAACACAAATAAAACAAAAGATAGTACTATTAATTACAAAAGTTATCAACTTAGGAGTATAACTAGAAACATCGTGGATTCGCTACAAAATATACAGAATATAATAAGCGTTAGTTGGGGCGTTAGAATAATCAAGTCTAATTACCACGTTGAGACGAAGAAGAAAGCTGCTTGAAAAGTGAGTTTCTTCGCAGGAACAGAGTAAGGATCCCACGTATCAAGAACAAGAGGCGACGATGTGGTGACTGCTATAAGTAAGTACATGTGCAAGCCCACCATCGCCACCGCTAGTCCCACGAACGCGATGGCACCGCACAACAACGGCGTTTTGCCGCTACCATTGTACACGCACGTTTTGCTTCCCCATGTCGCCTACATGAACATGCGAAGTCATTGGAAAAGTAGTTTAGACCGACCATGAGAAGACTGTAATGGCCATGATATACTATGGACTAAACCTAATCATTGAACCATATGATAAAAACATGCAAGTTATATTCTTGGTTTGATATTGAATAGTTTAACTACTTAAGTATGGTCTTTTCATCTTTTAGGACTTTTGAATAATGTTTCATGTATGGACACAATATTCAAGTTTTAAAGCCTATAAAATAAAGTCAATCTCTCTTCATCAAATTGAGATACCTGGGATTAATTTGTGAGTTCTATGTTTCTATGTAAAACATACTTTTTAATAATATAAGTTATTTTAGAGGTTTTTTTGTTTGTCTCAAAGTATTAGTTGTTTTCACATTTCTTTGTACCTTTTGCATTTATTAAATATAGTGTAATCAATCAAATTATGCAGATTTATTTATGATTTGTTTAATAATATCTAATTTATATTTTAAATGATACTTCTAAAAAGTAATTATTTTTTAATTTTTGTGTGTTTTAGCTAAACACTATCTTATGAAACATAGGGAGTATTTATTTCTCTTGTTTTCTTTTTTGAACAAATGTTCAAAATAAAAGAGAACTTTGAATGTATGTACATCCATAAAAATGTACCTGAGATCTCGTGGCTTCGGCATAGAGACAGAGAACAAAGCAGGAGAGGCCAAAGAGTATGGTCAAAACCACGACGAAAATACCGGTTTTGCTGCTGAGATCGGTGGTTTTAGGATTTGGAACAAGATCTTGATGGGTCACAGCTCGTACTCTTGTTCTCGTCATGCCTGCAATTGTCATTAATGTCTCATAGATAATAATCGAAGTTTCATGTTTTGAAAGTTAATTATACTTTGGATTGTTTTACATCTATATACGAGAGACACTGAAAGGGGGAAGAAAAGAAAAAGGTGGGCATATTTAATAAAATGAATTAAAAAGGAGGAGAATAGAATTGCTTCGACCAAAGGTTGCTTAAAGGCCAAAGATTCGAAGGTTCCTTTTCATATTTTTGATTAAAATACTGTGAATTGTTTTTATATAATGTCCATTGACGATGAATCGATGATGTGTAAAATATATAATGTGACGAGAGTTCGTTAGTGGTCATAGGTGGATGATTCTTTTCATGCAGTACACGTACTGATAGAACATGATCTACTTTTTATCTATCTTGTGTTCACACATGAAAGTTTTTTTTTTTTGAAACCTTTCACACATGAAAGTTGTATTGTACATTTTCATTATCTTGAAAAACATAATTACAAAGAAGAGCTCTTAGATCGAATACACAATCATGGCTCTGATCTGATCCTCAATAGTCTTGTGTATCTGTTTTGTTGTTTACGCCATCTGCAGCCGCTTTTTGTGTGGCTGCATCAGAGACATTCGCACACTAGCTATACCCCCACGTTATCCGTTCCAGCATCTCCTACAACATCAGTAATTCGGCACGTAGATGCTTGGTTTCACAACTTTATAAGCTTTATCCAAATCTAATTCCCCCAAGATGAGTCTGGAGCATCTCAACTGTAATCCATTCAAACTTTGTTTTGTTAGCCAAAAAGAAGTTGGAAGAAAACATTATACCAAAAGAGATCCTAAGATAGTAATGGGATGAACACAGTATGATTTATGGTGTTGCACATTGGAAAGAAGCATATTGTTATATTTGTAAATCCCTTTTTTGATACAAGTTTGTTTATTCACATTAAACTGATTTGTATTAATTTTTGGAACTATTTTTTTATTTTTTTATTATATATATATATATATATATATATATATTTATTTAACAAGGAATAAAAGAATATTTTGCATCTTTGTTAAAAATAATTGATCAATTTCCACCTTAGGGGCTCTTTTGGTGACAAGAACATAAAAATAATACATTTGAGAGAATTGCCCAAGTTATTATTACTTTTAATGAAACATTATATATAATTTATTTATACTATTAGTTGTTAATAATATTTTTATATATTACAATATAGGATTAGGTTTGGATATTATATAAATAGTTTTAGCTGTATTTAAAATAATAATGCACTTATTTAAAATAATAATGCACCTACTTCGATAATGTATAAATAACTTTCAAATAATATTTTTGTGATCAAATTTATTTTTCGTGTTTTTAAAATATTAAAATGACATTCTAATAATTGATAATACCAAACAAGATGATTAAATGTTTAAACTTTTTTTACCAAAAAAAATGTTTAAACTTTGTGGGCTTTCTAGTTTGTAAATTTTCTTTTTGTGTCATGTAATGACTGCTCTCCAGCAAAATTTCTTGGACGAATTAACCAAATAGCAAATCCTTCAGATGAATTAGATAAACAGAAGCAAATTAAAAACGTTTTGAGAAAAGTATAAAACAATTAAATCTTCCATTTCTAGCAGAAGGAATCTCCATAATATTATACTTCGTATGTTTTCTCAATGTGTTTCAAAAACAAAAGTAAAGCTTGCAAGGATCAACAAACGAGTGGCTAATCAAACAGAAAGAAAGTAAGAACACCATCTCACATGAGACTTCCAAGAGACTTGTAAGACAAGTTAACCACGTGAAACTAGCAGAGTAGCATACAGAAGCTGGTTCCATGAGTCAGGAACTCCAGGTAGGCACCAATGGCTACAATCTTGAAACATTCCGCTTGCAGGAGAACTTCCTCTTACCTCCGCTGGCTGTCTGTAAACCGAAGGGTGACCATCGGTTCGGTACCAAGTCATCTTCGTGATGTTCATGTAAAACACAGGCGTTTTCATATCCGAGATAACTGATTCCACCACTCTCATCATCCATGGATACCCTCCTGTGTACGTCTCGTTCTCTATCGGTCTTGTTTCTCCATCGCACTGCCCTCCTGCGTTCCACGCCCCTTTCCTGCAGTTTAAGAAACAAGAGACATTGCCTGAGCTAAAATAAAACTGTCCCACTCACTAAACCCTTAACATAGGTAAAACAAAGATTGCTTGGTATCTAAGAAACCTGATCTTACCTAAAATGTGAAGATGAGTTACCTAATAAAACTGTTCCACTCACTAAACCCTTAACATAGGTAAAACAAAGATTGCTTGGGATGTAAGAAACCTAATCTTACCTAAAATGGGAAGAGGAGTAACCAACGAAGAAGACTCTGGTTCTAGTACTGTTGATAGTGGAGTCAACCCAATCAGCCCAAGTATGAAGAGCTTTCGTGTAAGCTTCTTTCACTTCTAACTTTTCATAAACTCTATCCCCCTCCTGGAAGTAATCTTTCCTGAAAAAAAAATTCAAAACTCATTAAAGACACATGAATAGAAAGAAAAAAAACATCTTTTGTTTCATACCCTTCATTGGTTTTCTGGTGAGTCCACCAGTGACCAGTGTTGAAGATAACAATATCTGCGTTTCTGTAAATCTTAGTGATCGATTCTTGGATCATGTCAAGCCTCAGCGTCTCTTTTCTCTTCCCGTACACATCTAAAACCTCTGATTCTTGAACTAGGAACGGTGACTTGATGAAGTCTATAGAGCACTCAAAGTCCTTCACCCAAAACGTGTTAAAACACACATCAAAAAAAAGATCCAAAACCCAATAATAAAGTTCTGTGATTCACTGATTTACTTACTTTGAATCTGAATCCATAAAACCCTTCGTTGGGGAGATTACTCTGTTTTCCAAAAACCCTAGAGACTCTGTTCTTGTCTTCCAAAGCTGACCTAAGTGAACAAACCAGAGACTCCCACATGTTTCTGTTCAGAGAGTCCCCAACGAACACGAGCCTCTTCCCTCTCAGAATCTTCAGCATCTTCTCTCCATCGAATCTACAGAAACAGGGGAAAAAAACAGAGTCGGGAAAGGGTAGAATCGTAATTTACCTGGAAACAAGAGCTTACCTTGGAACAGAGCATCCGTGAGGTTGCCATCGGTGACGGAGGAAACTCGAGTCGGGTCTACCGTTTTTGAAGCAGTTGAACTTGTCTTCGACGTAAGGACAGTGACCGGGAAGGTAGAGGGGATCGGACTCGTCGGAGACCCAAGTTCCGTCGAAGATGTCGCAAGAAGCGAGTTCTTCGCTCGCCGAGTCGATCTTCTTCGACTCGTTGTTGACTCGGATGCTCGTAGGGGAGACGGAGTAGAACGTGTTTGAGTCCGAGACCGTCGAGGAGAAGAAGTTCGCGGCGGTGAGGAGGCGGGAGGTGAAGCTGGAGACGATGAGGGAGTGAGAGAAGTCTGGGAGAGGGGAAGAGGAGAGGAGGAAGAGAGAGATGGAGAAGAAGAGAGAGGTTAGGAGGATCTGGGTCGTTGATGGGTGTTTCGTGATGAGGAAGAGGTTCTTGAGATCCGCCATTGTAAAACGTAACGTCTCGCGATCTTCTTGGTCTGGTGGTCTCTGTTTCTTTCTTCTCTGGGAGAAGAAAATAAAAGAGACATAGACAAGAACATGATCCAACGGTTGGTATTTGATTTGATCTCTCTTTGGAGGGAAAAGGGATATCCAACGGTTGGAATTTAAACGAGCTTTTAATTGTGTTTTCTCTATTTTTTATTAGGTGGTCCTTAGAAATTTTAAAGGAAACAATTTTTCTTAATTAGGAACACGTAGCAGTTGAGTTCAAATCATTACCAGACCCTCTTTACCGTTTTTACTTTGCTTATTGTAAACCATATATTGACTGCCATGGAATTAGACCATATTGAAGAGGAAATATACAAATCAAACCTAAAAAGTGATCACAACACTCCACACAAAACAAGTTGTTTTGTTATGGTCAAGAAATTATCTCGAAAGGTTCTACAAAAACCAAGTCAAGTACACATTTAAACCAGACCTAATAGTGACCTCAGATACGAATGAATGTACTTTCTGTATAAAGGCCCATCTGAAAATAAACCATATGAAAGCAAACTTATAGACCAAGTGATGCGAAGCTTTTTATTTTCATTACGCTTAAGGTTTGCTTTAACATCAACTTCTTTATATATATATATATATAATGTGAAAACCCTATTTGCCAAGCCCTAGATAAGAACAACACAGGTCTCACGATCTTAGTCTTCCTTGAGAGCTACAAATCGATTTTCGGTTGGGATTGTACTGAGCTTTTCTATACAGCTTTGGAAGGCAAGGCACTCACTCTGTTTTTTGTTTTCATGTGTTGCATGCGACCGTTGTTGAGTTTCAGTACTGGACTCATCATCAAATTGGCCCAAGACACTCTTTGGGTTTCCAAACCTTTAATCCCACTTTCTAGTTTATGAATATTGCCGCCAAATTCTGATTTGTTGTTCTACACACCATATGTACAAAGATACCATAACGCCACTGTACAACAACCAGAGAGAGATTGCGAGAAATATAAAATACAGGCGGTATATATCAAATTTGTCATTTATTTTCATTTTTCTTTAGTTTCAACATCTTACAAGGGCTCCTTTTACATTTTGGGAGCCACAAGTTACAATATCTTTGGCAATTGACACAAAAATAAAATTAAAGAAAACACACACATCCAAGAAGCGACCCTTTGGTGCTTCTTTACGGATTAAAACCTTTCTTGAGTAATTTCACAAGAAAATAACGTATCTCTCTATCTTATAATATAAATCAGAGACAATTATTTAAGAGATTGTCTGTATTTGTTGTTTCTTTCTTTTATATGCATCAGTCAAAGTTGCGGTTGGACCAAAATGGTATGTTTGATCTCACCAATGTGTAATTTATGTTCACCCATTGGAATTCTCCTCATCCCATACTCATCCACTACACCAAGATGCTTGCAAGCCTCAATATCGACTTTAACTGTCCGTTTTGCACCTGCAGTGACATGAACCTTCTCAAACGCTATCAATTGCTTGTTCACTCCCAATCCTTTTATCCCATTTTCTGGAGGCTCGGCAAACACAAACACCGTGTGGGTTCCATCGAATTCGCCGGTGTTTGACACTTCAACATGGAGAGGCATTTTTGGAAACGTTCCACAGTTGGCATGAGACACTTTAATGGAGTTAGATGAGGAGTTGAACATGGCAGTGTTGATCTTGTAGGGTGAAACTAATAATTGGGCTAATGGGTTTTGGGCTAAACTGTGAGTGAAGGTAGTGTAGCTTAAGCCGAACCCAAATGGAAACACCACTGGACCTTTGTAGAATCTGTAGGTCCGACCCGGATAGTTTCCTGAGGCTCTCATAGCCATTAACGTCATTGGCAGTTTTGCCACGTATTCTTGTGGATACCATGTCATTGGTAGTTTACCTCCTATCATAAGAGACATAACATATGCAAATGTGAGTATGATGTTACCAATCAAAAGCTAATATATTCTCATTTGGTTAAATAAATTATGTAAATAGATCAAGAACATACCGGGATTAGCAGCACCAAAAATGATATCAGCAATAGCAGCTCCACCCGCTTGACCCGGATACCCGGCCCAAATGATGGCAGCAACACGTGGATCGTTCTTAGCGAAGGATACATCAATTGGTCCACCACTCATAAGTACCAGAATGACTGGACCCCTAGAGGCTTGAGCCACACGTGTCACAAGGTTTTGTTGGTAACCCGGTAAGAGCAGCCCGGTTCGATCTAGTGTCTCTGCCTCTATCGACTGGTCCAGTCCCATTACAAGAACCGTTGCGTCTGCTTGACGCGCCGCAGCCTCTGCTGCCCCAAATCCTTGATTCCCTGAACAAGCTACACCAGCACAACCTTCTTGGTGAAGTGTCTTTGCGTATCTTGAGATTCCTTGTAACGGTGACGTATAAGCACATGCTTTTCCTAACAAACCAAAAATTAATAAACATAAGTTAGTATTATATTATGTAACTGATAATATTATGCAACTTTAGTAGATTGTCTTGTATACCTGCATAGTTTCCAATCATGGTCTCAGTGACGTCGGAGTTGGGTCCAACTACGGCGACGGTGTGGTGGCGCCTAGGAGACAGGGGAAGTGACCGGCCAGAGTTTTTGAGAAGAACAATTCCTTGATGAGCCGCTTCAAGAGCCAAATGCTGATGGGCCGGTGTACAAACATCTCTAGGCCCAAGATTAGCATACGGCCCAAGGTTACCATCAAACATACCAAGTCTCATCTGAACCGTTATGGTGTTGGCAAGTGCCAAATTAACGTCATTCTCTGTTAACAATCCTTTCTTCACCGCTCCTTCTGTGAAAATCGCCAAAAACGGCCCGCAGTCCAAGTCTAAACCTGTAAAACAACACAATGTTTTTGTCATCAAAGTGGTCAACGGTTCTTATTGACTGAGACATCAATGAATGGTAGAACACAACTCACCGGCTTTGACGGAGGCGGCTGCAGCTTCCTCAGGAGTTGTGGTATAGTGTTGTTGGTTGAAAAAAACATCTACAGAATCACAATCTGATACAATGTACCTGCATGCATTGAAATTAAGCTGATGTATGAGAAGTGGTCAAATGAATATGAACTGTTAACTATGATGACTTTTAATATTACCCATTGAGACGCCATTGACCACGGATAGTGTTCTTTAATAGATTTTCATCAGCACAAGTTGGTTTTCCATTGACTTGATTGTAAGAACACATAACACTCGCGACCTTTCCCTCGTAAACACATGATTTGAATGGCACGTTGTATGTGTCCTCTAAATCTTGTTTGGTGACCTATATCCATCATAAACTTATTAAATAATTAAACCCATTAGCTATCTAGATTAACAACATCATTCATATTTTCTGTTATATTATTATGTTTTGCATTATTATAGAGAAACGAATCTTTTCTTTTCTTTTGGGTTATGATATGTTTACAAGAAGATAATAGGCAAGAAGGTTGGTCCACATGACCAATAAGGATAAGATTCTCCACCACAACTACAACATACGACTACGCATATGCCACATCACTGAAAGTCACGCTGCCTATTGGCTTAGCTGGTATATGATGTTAGGCCAGTGTGTTTGTATGTCTAATTGTGACACGCATATTACCAAATATACACATATTTTACATACTTTATTATAAATTTCAGTTTATTCGGATAAAAAGTCTTTTGCAAGATAACGAAGTGACGCATATTCTAGGGAACTATAATTAACTAGAGACTGAAACATATCTATATATGAGCTATTTTCTGAATTTAACGAATCTGATAACGAAACGAGATAAAAGACGATAAGCCTTTCAAGAAAACGAACCCAGTCACATCCAAGTGGTTTTTTTTTTTTGAAAAAGGGCAAATCCAAGTGGTTACTTCGAGCTTTAAATAACACAAAACAATATAAATAGAGCTTTCTAATTTTAGAAAGTAAATTTACATGTTTCAGCAAAATGTCCAAGATTTTTGTTCTCATTTTCATTTTCTTAAAACATCACAGAAATTTGGAAACATAAACTATTCTTTTAGGATGTAAGAAAAAATAGAGACTCACGGGTTCTCTTCTATTCCCACAAAATTTAAAATTTTAAATATCTTAATTTAAGAACTAATTGGCATTCTTTTTTCTCAAAAAAATAGTAGCTGGCATTCTTTGACCACTAAAAAGAAGTTAAGCATTTATATATCTAACCAATTATATATGTGTTGATTAAAGATTTTTACAAATTTTCAGTTGTGAAAATATTAATTTGAAATTAAACATGCAGTCAAAACTTCAAAACATACATAAATACTTAATATATATGTGAATGTATATAAGATTTATACCTTGGCGTTGAAATGAAAACGGTCGACGCCATTCCAGTTGTCAAGATCATAAGCAGTGTAATGCTTGCAACATGCGGCCACTTTGAGACGGTTACCGGCGCCATTTCCCTGAAGTCCCCGGACGTAGCTGGCGGCGTATTTTCCGGCGACAACAGGATCTTCTCCGGGAGTTTCCTGGCCTCGGCCCCACCGTGGATCCCTCAGTATATTCACATTTGGGCTCCAATACGTCAAACCGGCCACGCCTCCATTGTACATAGCTCTTGCCTCATCAGACACCACCTTTTATTTATTAAAATTCATGACAATTCTAATTAATATTCCTCCATACAGCTTTGTTTTTTAATATACTCAAAGAAAGAAATGATATCAAAAGCTTTCTTTTTATCTGATTATCATCGTAGTAATTATTAAATATCGCAGATAGTATAACAAACCCTTTAACAAAATCAGATTTCAGTTTCATTAATACAAGAGCTATATATAATATGTATATTGGTTTATACTTTTTCTAACCTTTCATGTCTGACTTATTCGATGGACCCATGTCGTAGTCAGGTAAAAAAAACATGTGAGTTATAAAATTCAAAGAAATAAATAAAATATATAAACATAGAGCATCCCGGCTAAATCAAACTCTAGTGCACTGACCGCTACGATGTGATGTCGATGTCATTTTTTCACGTAAAGAAATAAAAGATGTCGTTTTCTAAACTGTATTTTCTTTAATTAGAATAATATTTCTAATTTATTCTCACCCGTCCGATCTCTTCCCATAGAGACTGGTTGAAAGAAGCTGCGGTGGTTATGACCTGAGGGAAACTGGTGGCACCAGGAAAAGCACCACCAAACTTAGCTCCGGGACCCACGTCAGAAACACCGTGGAGAGCCTCGGACCACCACTCATAGCCTCCAATACCGAGGCGTGGAACGGCGGCGGCATTATTGACGAGGAGGCGGATCTTCTCCTGCAACGTGAGCCGTCCGATCAAGTCTTGAACCCTTACGTGAACCGGTACATTGGCGCGACAGAATCGGAGTGTTCGGGTTAACCCGTTTGCCGGGTCGCATGCAAACAGTGGCCGTAGTGACTCTGATGAGTGAACCAAGTATAAGAGGAATACAAGTACAACTACGACTTTGTTGCCGGTTAATAATGAATTATTATTACGAGACATCTTATATTATTTGTGTTGTATATGTGTGTGTTTATATGTATAACTTGTGATGTTTGTGTGTTTTTAGTTTCACGGGAAAGAAAGTGAATGGGGATATTTATAGAGAAGTTTCTTTGGCAAAATTGGTGACAAAGGATAAGCGACTCTTGTAACAAGTTGGTCAGGTTACGGAAAAGAGTTAGTTGTATACTTAAAAAAATATTTATTAGTTCTTTCTCAAAAAATATATTTAATAGTTAAATTTTTTGTAACTCTAATATTTAATAGTTAGTTGTTCTTCTCTTTTAAACAGCTTCAATTAGTTTTTTCCGTCTTCAGCATAATTTCTACATACTCTATGAAAACATAATTTCTACGTTTTCTCCGTGACCACATATTCTAGCTCGAAGCCTAGAACAATGATATGATATTATGTTAGTAATAATCACATTTTAATCAAAGAAAATTCATAGTCATGTCGATAATTAAATTTTTACCAAAAACTATGTTTAAATATATAGCAATTTTATAGTATTAATAGGATTGCAATTTATAATATTGGTAAACTGTGTTTAACTATATAACAATTTATATTATTGATAGGAGTACACATACAAAATACTAAAAGCTATGTTTATTATTGATAGGACTACACATACAAAATACTAGTATCTATATAATAGTACTAATTGTTTAACTATATAACAATAACAACCATGTATATTATTGATATGCTCTCATTTGGCCAAGTTAATTCCGAAGTATCTTGGGATACACTATCTGTGCTTTTTTAATAAATTAGTTTGTTAAAATATAGTAAAGAAATGTTTCCCGGTGGAAAAGCTACGGTTGGTAGCACGTAATATTATATACATAGGAGTTGTCCAGTTGTTGCATAGGCATGGGAACAAAAGCCACACCAACAAGGTCATGGTCACACTAAACGATGACATCGGAATAAAATGGTTAAAATAGAACGAGAAATATAAAACAATGTATGTATCAAAACCGTATACACATTTAGTTGTATGTATGAAAATGAAATTTAAAAATGAAACGTAAGACCTAAAAAGCTGATAGACAGAGAGAAACGGTTGTCATGGGTGTCGACTCTCCACCAAATAAAAGTCATTCAGCATCCAGTCATGTTGCCCACACTTCTCTTTCCGGATTTTTTTTTTTTGAGCAACACACTTCTCTTTCCGGATTGTTATTGATTAGTGGTCTCTTTATACTTCTTTCCTTTGAACATTTTTAGACATTGGTCAATAAATAATACAATTGACCCATCAACTTAAGCTATGTTTGTTTTGTTTCTTGGATTGTACTATACTTGTGATCAAGCTAATATTTATACAACCAACTATGTACTGTGCTGTTATGGTGAACAACTATACAACAAACTGTATTCTAACTTGAAATTGTTGCAAAAGAAAAAAATCACAAAAACCTTGAAATTGTTTGGGAATGTTATTAAAAACGTACTAAGTTACTAATTAAAGATAGAAGTATCATTCATTGATTGACATGCAACTACATGAGCGTTAACGATGAATTGATAGTTCGTTCAGTAGCCAATTCATACTATTATTCTAAGACAATCTGGTTTTTTAAAAACAATGGCTAGAAAATAGATTTATACACAAATTTTAATCAAGGTGTACCAAATTGTTGTTCCTGTGGCATCAATATCCCTGTACAAAATTGCTCGTTGGGCGATTTTTGTTGTTGCTGCATATATAAGCAAAATGATATATATGCAACCATTCCTTTTTTATATAAGTATATTCAATCATTCAACCAAAATGAGTTTCTTCAAACATCATATTATCTCATATACGTAAATTATAAGCAGTTTAGTGTAGACATGGTTATATGTTTGTTTTCCTATATAAGTTATCCAATATTTTATAATAATGTTGACTTGATATGGGCATATAGGTTATATAATTTATATATGAACATAGACATGATATATAATCTGATACTAAATGTATACAGAGTATTGTACTTCTCCTTTCTCATATAAATGCACTTACCATATTTGTATATTATTTATTGCTTCTGAACTTTTTACCTCCAAATATTCGTATTATTTGGACAAGACTTAGGTTCACCCCCTATGGTGAACCTTTAAATTCACCACACCATTAATGACCAATAAAAATGACATGTAGATAATTAAATAAAATATTATAAATTTATTTTAAAATAGTTAAAAAATAATAATGTCAATTCTAAACCACAAATCTTAATTTTTAAACCCTAAATACTAATTTCTAAATCCAAACTCTATACCCTAAACAAAAATTCTATACCCTAAACCCAAATCTTAAACCCTAAACCCAAACCATAAATCTTAAATCTAAATCTAATACCCTAAATCCAAATCCTAAATCCTAAACCCAAATCGTATACTCTATACCCAAATCCTAGATCTTAAATCTAAACCGTAAACCCTAAATTTAAATTTAAATTTTAGGGTTTACGGTTTGGATTTAAGGTCTAAGATTTGGGTTTAGGATATACGGTTTGGGTTTAGGGTTTATGATTTGGGTTTAAGGTATAGAATTTGGGTTTAGGGTATAATGTTTGGGTTCAGTGTCTACGATTTGGGTTTAGGATACTTGGTTTAGATTTAAGATTTATGATTTGGGTTTAGGGTTTAGAATTTGGGTTTGGGTTTAGGATATATAATTTAGGTTTGGGATCAGGGTCTAGAATTTGGGTTTAGGGTATAGAATTTTGATTTAGGGTATAGGCTTAGATTTAGAAATTAATGTTTAGGATTTAGAAATTAAGATTTGTGGTTTAAAATTGTCATTATTCTTTTTAACTATTTTAAAATAAATTTAATATGTTTTATTTAATTATCTACATGTCATTTTTATTGGTCATAAATAATGTGGTGAATTTAAAGGTTCACCATAGGGGGTGAACCTAAGTCTTGTCCTTCTTATTTTTACCTAATGAATCAAAACAACGTATCGCGCGCACAGACACGGTTGGTAGGGTTAACTGGTTAAGTGCTACGGGAAGGAAAAAAACTGACTTATGTTTTAAGTTTTAACAACTTCAGAGAAATGAATAATGAAAAAGGAATCTGAAATGGGATTGGTGGAATGATTTCAACTGTGTAGAGTTCACAAGTGGTCTGAGCAACCAAAAAAGCTTCACACCCGTGATGCCAACAAAAAACACTCTCTCGTGAGTCTTCAAGCTTCATTTTACTTTGGTTATTTATTTTCTTCCAGAAGTAGCAGTTAATACTTTTTGTCTAAATGGACAATTTACAAATCAGAAGTTTGGCTTCTTTCTGCAAGAAAAAGTAATTATAAATATTTTAACTTTCTTTTCTGAAAACTAAGAAAATGTACAAACACTAACTGATTAGAACTTGACTCCACACAACATTAAAGGTAATGGATATTAGATTCCATTAAAATCATATAGGTTAACTACGTACCAAAGTTTTTAGTTAACGAAACCATAAACATGAAATGATGGAGAAATAAATAAAAATCTATAAAGTATCTAAAAAATAATGCGCCGATGGGTGATAAAAATAAAACTAATGGACGGCGGGCGATATATTAAGGGTCTAACTGGTTCAAACGCAGCGGTTGTGGTTGCGGGTGCGGAAGTTTGCGGGTGCAGGTGGTTGCAGTTTCAAGCGTTACATGGCGTTTTGTATGACTGGAGTAATGTTTAAAAATTATTGCGTTTGCGGGATGTTTGTGACTGGTTGATTATGAGATATTATAGCGGTTTAATAATAAATTATCAATATAAACATATTATAACATTGTAAAAATATTAAAAACATAATATTGTGATAAAATATAATAATTGTTAATATAATATTATTAAAAATAATATTAAGTTTATTTTTTTAATTTTTAAGTAGTTGAAAGTTATAATTTTAATACATTTTTATGAAGATTTATATTGAAACTTTTAAAGAACGTTTTATTTCTTTTTTTATATGTGTATATCTTTATATATGTATGTATATTAACTTTAAAAATTATGATGAATAGCTACTTTAAATTTTTTATATAAAAATACTATATTGTTTGTGAATTTAAATTAATATATAAAATGTGTATATGTTTTTATTTATAATATTTTCCTTTTTAATTTTAAATATTAAATTTTAAAATATTTTTTTAAAAATAGTTTAATATTTTTTTATCCAACCACAACCGCCCGCAACCGCAAACGCTAGCTGGAACCAGTTTTTGATTTTAAGAGGTTCGGAGCGGTTTGAAGCGATTTGTAGCGGTTTGTATGATTGTTTTGAAACGCTGTCAACCGCTACCAACTGCAAAAGCTGCATTTGCGGGTGGTAGCAGAAAAACCAGTCAACCTAAATCACACCTCACACAATAAATGATTAACTCCCTCAAAGCCTCGATAGAACAAAAAGGTAATCAATGATTTAGCAATTAATACATGTAAATAAGAAAGTAAACAAAGCTCACTACGTTCTCTTTTTTTTTTGGAAAATTGCCAATAGAAAACAAAAAAACAAGGATGTTGTCCCTTTGGTATAAATTCTTTTTTGTCAAATTTTTCTCCTTTTTACCCTTTGTATTTCTGAAAACTAATGAAATAAATACTTTTGTGAATCAAAAAATATTAAAAATATAAACAATTAATAAAACACCTATATACACAAGCTGGTATTTTTTATTTTTTCAAAAAGTTGATAAATAAAAATCTGAGAAAATATGTTCTACTAAAGGTAGAATGTGCCTTCTACGGAAAATAGTATAGTAGAAAGCGATTTCTAAAATAAATATGTTCATCTATTATTTTTAGAACGCACATTCTACTATTTACTAATTTTCTAAAAAAGTGGAATGCGCATTCTACTAATCCTAAAGCTATCTACTTTTCGTCCGGAAGCATCTTCTACTTTTATTAAATATTCTAAATTTCGCGGAATGCATTTTCTAAAATGTACTCTTCCGTCTACTAAAAGTAGAAAGCGTGTTCTAGATTTTTGTCAATCTTCTAAACTTTTAGAAGGCGCCTTCTACGGATAAGATTACCTGATTTTTGCGAAAATTAATGAAAGTTTCAGTTAAGGAAATATTCTAAAAATCTCTTAAAAATATTCTAACTTCCTAAAACGTGTTATTTTCAATTTTACTTGACAAAAGTTTTCAAAAATAATTTTCTCTTCTCTTCTTCATTAATCTATGTTTTTTCCATAGTTTTTCTTTTGATTTTTTCACAAACTATTGTTTTCTATGATACATATCTATACAACATGTGGTGTTTTGAAATTAGGTACAATTTTTTTTTAAGTTTTATTTTTATTTTTATAAAGTTTACAAATTTTATTTTTATTAAAAACATTTTTAAAAGTTTTATTTTTATTAAAAAGTTAGATAAAATTAAAAAGGTGACAAACATTTTAAACTTTAATAAAAATAAAACTTTGTAAAATGTTTTTTTTAAAGTTAGTTTAAAGTTTTTATGAAATTTTTTTTGTAAAGTTTTATTTTTAATTTTATAAAGTTTATATTTTTATTTAATTAAAGTTTTATTAAAAACTTTTAAAACTTTTTATAAAAATAAAAATTTGTAAAATGTTTTTTAATAAGTTTATTTAACATTTTTTATTAAAAAATTTGTAAATTATTTTTATTTTACAAAGTCTATTTTTATTAAATATATTAAACTTTTTTATTTTATTTTCCATTTTTAAAACGTTTTAAATTAAATTTTAAAAAATTCTTTTAGTTTAATGTGTTTAATAAAAACTTTATAAAATCTGTAAACTTTATAAAAATAAAAATAAAACTTTACAAAAAGTTATTAATAAAAAGTTTAAACAAACTTTATAAAAATATATTTTAAATTTCTTTATTTTTATTAAAATTTTTGATAAAATTAAAAGTTTACAAACATTTTAAACTTTTTACAAAAAATAAAACTTTGTAAACTGTTTTTATTAGGTTGATTTAACGTTTTTGTTAAAAAAATTGTAAATTATTTTTATTTTTATTTGTATTAAGTTTTACAAAGTTTATTTTTATTAAAAAAAATTTATTTTTATTTTCCTTTTTAAATATTTTTAATTATTATTTGTTTTAAATTATATTAGCTTAATGTGTTTAATTAGATTAATCAAGGGTTAGTTTTGGGATTATGAAAGAAATTATACTAAAATGACAACTAAATGATGATTTTATACTATAGGGACAACTATGCTGAAATTTTGTTCCGTTTTGGCAATTTTCCCTTTTTTTTTTGCTGCATTCATAAACGCGGAGAGATCAGTAGATAGGTGGATGAGACACTCTTCTAGATATCTAAAATCCATATACCAATAATACCATCACGGTTATCTAACAATAAAACAATATAATGAGTATTTTATTATGTTATAACAGATATATGTAATACAGATGAGACGGATCTAGATATCCGAAAAATTTATAATATCCAGACCTGGATCTGGTTATGCCAGATTCGTAGATTTAGTATTTGGATTCAGATTTGTAGTTTCCGGATATCCGTATATATATTGTAATACTTGTGGATATCTGAATCCAGATCTAGATTCGTAAAAACAATTAAAAATATATATTTAATATACTAATTTTTAAAAAATAATATAAAAGTTAAATATTTATACAATATTTATAAATACATATGTATATAATATTACAAAAAATCAAAATGTAATACAACAAAACTAAATTTATGTATAAATATTAATATATCAAATTTAATTATTAATAAAATTTAAAAATACAACATATCTTGAAAATACTGATCTAGATATCGGACTCTAAAGTTCAAGATATTCGGGTTTCAATTTGATTGTAACGATTTAAACTTTTACTATCCAAATTTAGATTCGAATGTCTTGGATATTCTATTTTGGATCAGATCAAGAGCAAATCTCGAATTGAATCTCGATCTTGAATAATATATCCGCGACCTAATATGTAATATGTAGGGCATACATCATATGCGCATATTTACCAAAAGAACAAACAATACGGTTCTAACCATATATGTGTCAATGTGTGTACACTGTGTATATATCTAAGTTGGTTATTGGGTGATGTGAGGGGCCGTTTTTATATACTTCTATCAATTGTAATTTGTACTACATCGTCATCAGCGCGACCACGCGGATTTAATCTACTTTATTAAAACAGAAGTACACATATAAAAATACTCTTAGTTTTCAGTGTTATTTACACTTCCATGCCACTGATATTAAATAATACTTCTGATTTTAATGTTGTCTTTTCCACTTTGATTAATATGTTTTCCAAAATTAAATTTGAATTAAATACACAATTAAATAATATTTCCTATTTTAATATTTTGTCTTTTCCACTTACATTAATCTGTTTTCTAAAATTAAATTTGAATTAAATACACTTCATTAACTTCTCAATTAAATCAATGTCAAACAATTCATGGAAATTATAATATCAACTATTCATTTAACAAATCTGAATGAAAAAAATATTACCAAATTTGAAACGAAATTAGATAATATCCAAAAGGATTTACCATTTGGTATCTAGAAAACCATAACCAAACCTTATATGAACAAAATATTTCGGATATTCAAATATATTTAAATCATATTTATATACTTCAACATTTTAGCTATTTTCGAGTTAATATCCAAGATTAAGCTATTTTAAGTTGTTTAAAATATTTGAAATATAAAAAAATAATCAAAAGTAAACATCTAAAGTAGATAAACAATAATCAAAACACAAAAATACTTAAAATATATATTTATTCTTCATCCAAATATTCAAGTTAAACCTATTTTAATTTTTAATTTAGGTACTTTAGCTTACATTATTCAAATTTACATGTTATATTTTTTTTAGATTTAAGGATATTTAAAGATATATAAATTTTGAAAATTTTAAAATAATTTAAACAGGTTATCAAACCCGCAAAGTTCCAAATCCAACCGGAACCAAAGTTTATAAATACCCGAAAAGAGCTAGAATTTTTAAACTCGAAAATCTCAAACCCGAATAGATTTTAACCGAATTTGAGTGGATATCCAAATACACATCCCTAGCTTAGTCAATATAAAACGATCAAATATTATAAATATACTATTTAGTATAAATAAACAAAAACTAAAACTGAAAATTAATACATGTGTGGTCGCACGGGTCAAGATCTAGTTTTTTATTTTAAAACATAACATATATTTTTAGAAATCTGATTCTTTTTGCAAGATGCTGCAATCTTCACACCCTACAAAGCCGAAAAAAATTAATTAGATCATGAATAGAAAATAATTTTAAAAGCACAAACTTTAAAAACAATAGGTACAGTTTTATCAGCGAGGATGCACTCTAATGTGTCGTCTCCAAAAGGTGTGTTTTATTTATAACAACAAAGCACTTTAACTCGAATTTGCCAATTATTTCTGAGCGGTTTCACACTGTAAATTAAAACTAAAGTGCTAGGTTTCGACATGTTTTTTGGGAGCTTTTTCTGAATGTTTCGTGAATATCCAATGATGAATACGAAGACAATTATTTATGGAGACATTTTGGTGGGAGGAAATGAATATTCCGTAACCTATTAAGTTAGATATAATAAATACAAAATCCTTTTCAAAAAAAAAAAATAATAAATACAAAATCCCATGACACCAAGATTTTAGGCATATTTGAGAATAACTTGGAGAAAAGAGTTTTTCATATTTATGATTTTTTAAAATCCGCCAATTTGATTGTGAATATTTGATTCCACCGAGATTTTAGGCTAGGGCTGGGCAAAAAATCCGAACCGAACCCGATCCGAAAAAGTAGCATCGAACCCGAACCGAAATTAATTAAATATCCGAATGGGTTCAAAATTTCGGTATTTAAAGAACCGAAACCGAACCCGATCCGAACCAAAATATTTTGGGTACCCGAATGTATCCGAAATAAATTTATATACTTAAATATATACATTATTTTTATATATAATGTATATTAAAAATATTAAAAATATATAAGATACCTTTAAGTTTTCCAAAATACTCGGAAAATATATGCAAATAGTCAAAAGTAAATGTTTAAAATAGCTAAAGTATACTGAAAACACCAAAATAGTTAAATATCTATTGATTCTTTATCCAAAAATATTCAAAGAAAACTAATTTATTTATTAAATTAAGGTATTTTGACATATATGTTATGAAAATTTATATGTAATATATTATCTTTCTTATAGATTTTGAAAATTTAAAGTATATAATGAATTTTGAAAATTTAAAATATTTTAAATGGGTTATCCGAATGGGGCTGAAATCTGAACCCGCAAAGATCTGAACCAAACCGGAACCAAAATTTAGAAATATCCGAATGGGGCTGAAATCTTTGACCCGGAAAACCCGAAACCCGAATAGACTGAACCGAAACCCGAATGGGTACCTGAACGCCCAGCCCTATTTTAGGCATAGTAGACTCATAATCGACCTTTTTAAAGTTAAAATTGATGCTTCTGTTATTGAAATCCCATAAATACGTCAAGTTACCTATTAAGTTAGATATACATAAATACAAAATCTCATGACACCGAGAATTTTGGTATAGTAGATTAATCTTGGAGACGGGATTTTCCATATTTATGATATTTCAAATCTATAAATTTGATTGTGAATATTTGATTGCCACCGAGATTTTAGGTATAGTAAACCCATAATCGATTTTTTTTAAGTTTTATTGATGTTTCCGTAATTGAAATAAGAATATATTTTTAACTTGGTGAAGAGGTTTTCCCATAATTGATTACTTTTAACGAATAAATTGATGTTTATATTTAGTGTAAATGGTTTGTTTGAGCATCAAGAAAAAAAAATATTATGATATCTTTAGTCTTGAATTTCAAAAAAGTACAGATGTGATTGAAACATGTAAATTATTTGGTTAATTCAATCAATTGGTTTGGGAGATAATTGGATCAAGATAGTCAAAATTGTACAACGACATGTTTCGGACTCGTTTATATATTTTTAATAACATGTATAACATTTATTTTTATTTGTATTTATTTATATATTTATTTTTAAGAACTCAGACTTGTGTAATATTTATATTGGAGACATTTGTTGTATTCATTTTACTAAAATAACAGAGATGAATTGTTATATTATATATGGTGGAGTTAAATGATAGTCAAATGATTTACGTTCATATGAAAGTTCGATAGAGTATATGTTAAATGAAAGAATATATAAAAAATGTGATGTTAAATGATAATTACGGTGGAATTAAATGAGAGGTGCTTGATATTAAATTTTTTAAAGAAATATTTAAATGAAAAACTAGGCTAAGAATAATAATGTGATGTCCAATTTAAAAATGCACCTAGAAAAAGTTAGAATGTTTCTCTTTTAATAAGATAGATTGTAATGTTTTCAACACTATAAAACTAGTAAAAATAAATAAAAAGAATTCATATGATTCGATGGGCCCGTTTCCGTTAACTTCCTTCCCTGTGATGATAAAGACATTTATTTGCCATGTCAGCATCACAATCCAAGTCAATTCGTGTTAATCCATCCGAACAAATCATTTTCTTTCAGAAAATAGTACCCATGAGGCCATGATAGATTCGTATCTGTTTCATCTACTAACATCATTCACTCGTACCAAAACAAATGACTCGTTCATATCTTACAGGGAAAATGATTTACAATTACATGAAAGATACACCATTACAGGGACGGATATAGAAAACATATTCATCGACGGCAAAATGAAACTATTAGCATAGTATAATACGTAAACAGAAACATAACTCAAAATTTAAAGTAATTACATTGAATTTAAAAATTTAATCAGGGGCAACTGCCCCGTGGCTCCACTGACTACATGACTACACATCTAAGTTTTTTTTTTTTTGACTAAGACTACACATCTAAGTTAAACGAATGTATTCAAACCACACAAACTATATGATTCAAATGAAAACTTACTTGAACTATTATGTGTTCTATTATTAATACCATTAACATTATTCTGATAGCTAAAAAGAATATGTAAGATTTGTAATCCAACAACTTCTAATGATGTATTTTGGTATATTTTTGGTTGTACAATATTACATTTAAATATTTGATCTAAATGCTTATTTTGTTTTTGGTCATTTGTATAAGTGTTATTGTACGTTTTAAAGAGTTTGATTAACAGATTTTTTTGTTACATGTCGAATTTTAGATCTGACACACTCTCTAGTTATTGGAATGATTATGTTGTTAGCAATATAACACATCAGATATTATATGAATCATATAATTTATATAGTTTTTGATATACTTCTTTTACATATATATGTATCTATGTGGTGGTATCTTTCGTGTAGTTATCTTCAATTTTTTTTATATTTTAGATTCAGAGTGGACAGAATATATACCAAAAAAAAGATTGGGAAATTTGTAGTTTATGCTAACGAGTCAAAAACATTTTGAATAGATCTGGCCAATCAATACATATATGGCCATATACAAAATATGTTTGAGGAGACTAATCTTTCTCAATTCCGATAATTCATTCGGTGGTTACATATCAAAGTTAATAGTTCGAAACTCAATACGAATTATTGATTGATGCATATGTTACATGATATGCAAAGCGATAGATGACTAGATGGGGCGGATATACAACTCATCTTTATCCATACACAAACAATAGCATTAATGATGAATGAGTAATATCTATAGACAAACTTATACAAGTTGAAATAAATTAATGTATATGAGAATCACAAAATAACAGAAAAAGAAAAAGATAGTTTCAGGATAAAAAGGTTTGTGGTTTTCTTGAGGCCACTGCCAACTATGACTATACACCAGTAACACCCCCGTATATGCATGCACTTCTCTTCATATGTACACATCCTCACACATACTATTATATTGTATAGAATTAATGTGTTGATTAAATTGGCAACGTAACGTGTCTTTGATGCAAGAATGCGTCTTCTTGTTTCCAACCTTCCAATGATATTACACAGTTCTATATGTCTCTATCTTAACTACTCATTCCTTTTTTCGGATTGTGTTACACTCTATCCACACAACTCATCGCATTTAATTACATTATCTATATATTTATCCTTTATATGTATCAAAATTGTTGTTTTTTTCTATAAACTTTGTGATCATATATACTAAGTTATAGTTTATAACGAATATACTGAACGGTGTGGACATTGATCTATAGAAGTTGGTATTTTCCCAACTTCAATTTCGATGTTAGCAAATTGAAAATTTATAGTTTAGTACAATCTTTCGGAAAAATGTGCTGAAGACAGAAGAGATAAGTCTAAGGCTGGGCCCGAGACAAGCCTAATTCGATGACTAATCTTAAATTAATGATCCAATCCATAAGAGCATCAAAAAGATTTGTCGTTTTGGGTAAACATCGGTTGCAAGGTCATTGCTTTCAAACAAGTCCAATCCTAATTATTTGATGGTGTTTTCCATATACACGATACGTCGTAATCTATATATGATATTCAGTGATGATATTTATAAGTTGGCCAGAACAATTCAAAACAATAGGAATTAAGATTTGGCCAAAAAAAGAAGAAAATAATACAAATTAAGAAGAAAAAAGTAGTTTGGTGAAGCTTAAGAAAAATGAAAGTAAAATCACCAAGCGGATTATTCTTGACGTCATATGTTTACAAATACTTTATTGATGATTCATGGAAGATTTATCATTTACAATTGATAAATGAAAAACAGTAAAAAAAAACATGATTACAAATTAGAAAAGGATAGTAGTAGTTAGAGATGGCAATTGGGCTCTTCCCTCCCATCCCGTCTCGAACCGCTGCGGGTTCGGTTTCTGGCGGTACACGGCGGGTCTGTTCCGCGCGGGATGCGGTTCTCAAACTAGCTGCCTAATCCCGTACCGCGAAATATGTAGATCTTCGCTGGCCGTCCCGCGGGACATTGAATATTACATTGCTTGTTTCTACATGCACAAATAAACATAGACAATAATTAAGTTTGAGCTTACACATGATCGAGCATAATATTACAAGATCAATACATTAAGCTTATACAAAACAAATGTTTTTATTATCATTTATGATGGCTTGAAGAAGCTCCACCAGTGCAGATCAGAGATGTTTGGGAGACCGGAAGCATCATCGACCCTTAAACCACCATCAACGGAGCTCCATAATGTCTAATCCCTTTTCTCTCTCCCTCTCTCTCTCTCTGAAAGCTTCAAAATCCCGCGGTTTAACCCATCCCGTTTTCGGCCCGTCCCGCTTTGAGCCCATCCCGCTTTTAACCCGTCCTGCTTTAAGTCCGTCCTGCGAGGCCTGCAATTTTGCGGGTTTATCAAATGTAGGCCCAATTCCGCCCCGTATCAAGTCTTTATGAACCAGGCCCGCGATCCAGGTCCTTGATTGCCATTTGTTTTTCATTGAATATATATGGTGTTTTTTCTCTTTCGCAAACAGTATATGTTGAAAACACTACTGGGCTTATAAGAAAACATGCTCCATTCCAAAAGCCTATATACCCCCATTAACTAGAAAAGGCCTGTTATGTAATGGGTATAGAGAGAATGTTTTTTTTTTTTTTAACACTATAGTGTGGTGACCCACTTTAATTGTATCTTAATTATCAAATGATTTAACTTAATTAATCTAGGGTTTTTTTTTATCGCTGAATTGTATTATTAAGTCTTTAAGCCAAAAAATTCTAAAGAATGAGAACTAACAAAACAATATAAAAAAAGATACACTAGTAGGGATCTAAAATAAACTAACACATCTATTTTACGTATGAATGACTAAAATTTTTTCATATAAAAGCTTCATATTTGCTTATGAATCTCAAAGGAGATAATCTTCGTATGAATCTAAAAGCACCACGCTTCAGAATGAGTTGAAAACGATTGTCATTTTCTTTTTATTGCTCCAGTAGGAGCCATCGAGATAATACAACTCTCTATATTGTTCTATTAGTAGAGTCAAAAAAATTACCGTTCCATAGAACTTCATGCTGCTTTTCGAAGTAACCATAATTTGCAGCAATAACTCCATCACCATCAAATGAAGAACCATCAACGATTGAAGCCGGTAAGACCCGTCGCCACCATCCGTAGTAGATCTGTCAATTACTTTTTCTAAACAGTTCAACTGAACTGAAAGTTTTGTCTTTCCAAACCAATTGGAAGAATCATACAAAAGAACAATAAAAAACTTTGCCATATTCAAAATAAATTGGCAATAAAACAGCGACGGAAAACAAAACAGATCTAAGAAAGAGATGCAAAACGAATTAAACAAGCCGATGTAGGAGCTGGAGAAACCTCCGATCATTGGCTTGAAACTATGAAAAATCTCTCTTTTTTTCTCTTGACGGTTAGGGTTTTCAGCTTCAGTTTTTTTTTTCTTCCGTCTCAATTTAGGGTTGTTTAGTATTATCTTAATTAGGATGAGATGGATAAGATACCCGAGGTATTTAAAAATATCCAGATCCAGATTAAAAAAAACTAAAAAAACACACTAATTGACTATTTATTTAGCTTATTTAAAAAAGTAAAAAGTTATTATAATCTAAAAAAATATAACTTAGTTATTTTTATATATAAATATATAGTATACATATATAAGTATAATTATATTTTATTTTTTACGAAAATATATAGTGAATTCAAATCCAGATATTGAAATCTAAAATTTTACTATCCTAATTTGTGGGATCTATAAAATCACTATTGATTTGCACTTTTCGAATATCTGTTTTTTTGATCGGACCTAAACAGATCCTAAAACAAATGAGCGGATTTCGGATCGGATAACAGATTTTGGATAATAAATTTCAGGAGGACTAACCATGATATGTTATTTCTCTTATCAGATAATTACAAGAAACCAAAGATAGTTGATAAAAAGGATTCAAAATCGATTGTATGAAATGTTCTGCTTAACTTTGTTTTCTTTCCCTTGTTTATTTTCCTCACTGGTCTTCACTGCGTCAACGACTTACGAAGGAAAGAAAAGATTCTGCGCAGGAAGAATAATAATAGACGGAAGAAAACACAATTACAAGTGAGGAGAGAGAAAGTAGAGAGAAGAAATGTCAACAAGCTTTCTTCGGTCAACGTCTCGTCAACAGGCCGTTACAAGTTTCTTCTGTTGATTTTCTTCTCCCTCGTCACCTTCCTCCTCAACAAACTCACTCTCCCGCGTCTTTCTTCTACTCCAAGAACCCTAATTTCGCCACCGTACTGACTTCCCCAACTTCGATTCGAGATCTGCGGCGGGGGAAAGCTAGCCATGGCCGCCCCGGGAAACGCGCAATCGAACACTAGTTCGACGCAGGTGTGCTCTCTCTCTTGAGTTTGTGCTCGTTAGATTAGTGACTGGCTTGTACGTATTGGATCTTCTTGGTTCTTCGATTCCTAGCTGCGTCGTAGTTACGCAGCGATTGCGATTGTGTTCTTAGCTGCGTCGTAGTTACGCAGCGATTGCGATTGTGTTCTTAGCTGTGTCGTAGTTACGCAGCAATTGCGATTGCGATTGCGATTGTGTTCTTAGTTGTGTCGTAGTTACGCAGCGATTGCGATTGTATTCTTAGCTGTGTCGTAGTTTACGTAGCGATTGCGAATCAAATCTACTATTGAACATGAGGATCTCAAAGATGATATTCACTCGATTTGCGTTCTGTTGGCTCAATCTAGCAGAATCTAATCTATTCTATAAGTTTCACATTGACAGTATCAATCTCATACTTGTTGCGATTGTTCAGAGAGTGAAGGTTTATTGCTTGGAGGAAGACGGTAAATGGGATGATCGAGGAACTGGATTCGTCAGTTTGGACTATACGGAGGTTTGCACTATATCATCCCCAATGCTCTCAGTGTAAAAAGACTTTTGTAGCTTAATAATGGAAAACGATATACAATGCCAGCGATCGGAAGAACTTGGTCTACATGTGATTGATGAAGATGATCATGAGACGTTGCTTGTACACCGTATCAGCACTGATGATATCTACAGGAAGCAAGAAGGTAGTAGCCAGCCATTCTGCATTCTTGGTTTTATTAACCAACCATTGGATACGATCTTTAATATAAGAACTTGTTTTTTTTTTGTAATGTACAGACACTATTATCTCATGGAGAGAACCAGAGGGCTCAACAGAATTGGCTTTGAGCTTTCAGGAGACTGCTGGTTGCTCTCATGTATGGTATGTGACAAAAAGAAGAAAAAAAACTCTGCTGTCTTCTTTTTTTTGGATGAGCTTCCACTTTACAGATCATTCTTCTGACTGCAAAAATGGTACCTTCATCGTATTCAGGAATCAAATATGCACTATGCAACGGAATCTACATTTCAGTTCTTTAAACAGTAAGAGTTTTTCCTTGTACTAGTCTGATTTTCTTCTTATTTATATTAACACATGATTTTTCCTATGTATTCTGTTAAATGTGTCAATAAGTCTGAATTTGAAGTTTGCAGTTTATTTTATTTCTCATTTAATAGTGGTTCAAGGGGTTTATCTGCATAGAGTTATCAGTTATCAGTTTTTGTGCGAAATTTCTCATCACCATCTGTTAGAATATTTGGAAATAAATAAATGAAACTTCTGATCGTTTTCTGAACACCTTTTCTTCATGTATGTTTTTATGGATCTGTTACGAATTTTGTTATCCGACAATAATATCATCTTTGCTTGAACAGTGAACACTGAGCTGAGGGAGCTTCCTGATGTCGATATTTCTAATCTTCCCCAAATACTCGAGGTTCAAAGATTATACTTGTGATTTCTTTGTATTGTTGTCAATTAAGACGCTTTGCTCTTCTTTACATTTCTCACTGGTTTTGATAACTTCAACAAAACAGCCCTAATTGTAATGTATTGCAAGGGTTGTGACTTTATTTATTTTTTTACCTTGATTACCTTCAGATGCCTACTGAGTTTTCAAATTTTCTTTTGATAATTGCATCTCCCAGACGTACAATTGCATGTTATCATCTTTAACTATACCGTCAGTGTGTGTTAAACTATGTTTTCTCTCTGTGGAAGTTTCTTGTGTTAAGCAGTGCCATGAATGTCTTAAATTGGCATTCTAGGCCACTTTGGCGATAATTTCTAGTATTTGTTTCCGTCTTCCCTGCAGATTGTTACTGAAAGTGGCACTACAGATCAGATGCGGTTAGCGGGACTTATGTTGAAGGATGTAAGTAGTTTGTGCTTTCAAAAGCTCTACTTTTTTTGGTAAGATATTTTGCTTAACCTGCTTTCTTTCCTGATACTGGATGCAGGTTAAATTCTTTGACAATTTGATGAATGTATTTGAAATGTGCGAGGATTTGGAAAAACTTGATTGCCTTCACATGATGTTCAACATTGTCAAATGCATCAGTTAGTATTCACATACATCTCAACATCATTTCTTTCTCACTCGAATTACTAACTCTGATGTAATAACTTTCATTTTTTTTTCTTTCTTCCTATTCTTATGCAGTTTCTCTCAACAGTCATGAGATCCTGGAGAAAATCTTAGGGGATAACCTAATCATGAAAATTATTGGGTGCCTTGAGTGTAAGCTTACTGCCCCTGGTCTAACTTTATTGATCTTAATTTTCAGTAACTATGGAGGGCACCAATAGTATCCATGGCATATAATTTTTGAAACATATTAGATGCTATTGCTATATTATAGCTTTCGAGACCTGACATCGTTTAATTATAAGTCTGTGGCCTTACAGCTTTCTTGCTGTTTGCTCTGATTAACATATTACCTAGGTTGTAATTTGTTTCTCCTCACAGATGATCCAGATGTTCCGCAGTCTCTACATTACCGGAATGATCTGAGAGAGCATGTTGTTTTTAAGGAGGTAGCACAGTGTTCTCGTATATTATTCTTGACCGTAATCTTGCAAATGATTTGGAAAAAGTTTGAGACCTGAACCCCATTATTTTTGGCAGGCTATACCAATTAAGAATCCCATGGCCCTGTCGAAGATACACCAAACATACAGAATTGGTTATCTGAAGGTTCAGTCCCATGAACTCTTCTGAAACATTTTATTCTTTGTCTCACTTCTCTCACTTCTTGCAGGATGTTATTTTGACTAGAGTAGTTGATGATGCTACGGCTGCAAGCCTAAATTCAATAATCAATGCAAACAAAGCTACTGTAAGTCATCCAAGTAAACATTATCTAATTTAATATGTAACAGAGTATATATAATAAATCAATCAGAACTGCAATATGCGTGCACCTCCATATTTTTCAGATTGTTACATTGCTGAAGGATGACAGCACATTCTTTCAAGAGTTATTCGCAAGCTTACGGTCACCTTCCACATCGGTGGAATCCAAGAGTGATTTGGTATGTCCTGGCATCATGAGGGCGCCACTTTCTTAAGTTTATATATTTTTTTAGATTATTGTATGAAAAAGGTTTTGTTAGTTCGAAACCTTTGTGTCTCTACGCCTATTCGGCTATGTAGGAAATTCAGCTTAACCAAGAGCTGTTCTTGTCTAGCCTGATAGTAGATGATCTTGACTGATGTGTTTGTTTTTTCCTTCCAAAATAGGTACATTTCTTGCACGAGTTTTGTAGTCTAAGCAAGGACCTTGAGATGGGGCTGAAGAAACGGCTCTTTACGTATGTACTTTTTGGAAACTAAATCTATTGTGGTATAGCATTACCATTCAAGGATTATCACTTCAGTGCTTTTGAGAATCATCAGATTTCTGTCTACTTAATTATCTTGTAGGGAACTTATAGATGAAGGAATTTTTGACATCATAGCAGAAGTCTTGCAGATTCCAGACAAGCAACTCGTATTAACCGGGTATATTATCACCTTTATCTAATTATACATGATAGATTTGGTCTTGATACTCTAGTTAACATTGTCTTATACCCTCGGTCTCATCTGATGGGGTTAAGGAAGAACCAGTATATAATTTTCAGCTCTATTATTGTGTAATGGATGCAGGGCAGATATCCTCCTCATTTTCTTGACTCTAGATCCCAACCTCTTGCGCTCCTATCTTGTTAAACCGGAAACTCCCCTCCTTGGTCTCCTGGTAATTTTTCTTAAAGTCTTGTTTTCTTTTGGATTGTTTTTGTTTTCAGCTGCGAGGCTGTTCACTGTTCTTTTTTATATTAGTCAATAATTGGTTCTCATTATCTGTGGTAGGTTAAGGGATTGATGGAAGGTTTTGGTGTTAAGATGCTCGAAATTTTTCGAATTTTATTGGCTTCAAGTGCATTATCTGGTGGAGCTCAGGTGCATGTTTTGCTATTCTCTCTTTTTATTTGCAAGACATCTTGCTCTCTATTAAACATAGTTCTTTGATTACTTTTCATTTTTGCAGCGAGCGAATATTATGGATATTTTCTGTGAGAAGCATGTACCTCAGTTAGTTGATTTTATTACTGCCTCATGTCCGGAAAAGCCTGGTATTACATCTGAAAGTGCATCCAGAAGAGTTGACAGCCTATTGAACATTTGTGAATTGCTGTGCTTTTGCGTTCAGCAGAATCCATCAAGGACAATGTAACTTTTTATGATGGTTTCCACTTTTCTGTTTTATCTACACTATAGTAGGTATCTAATATTTGTGTGCATTTTCTTCTCTTGTCTGGCACATGCAGTTTTCTCCTTCAAAATGTGACAGAAAAGGTTTTGTTTCTCACACGAAGAAAGGAGAAACCAGTAGTGGCTGCGGCTGTCCGATTTTTTCGCACTCTCCTCTCTGTCCTGGTAAGTAGTCTTTGGTAAGCATTTTCTGCTATACTTATATGAGAATGAATCTGACAAGATGAAAGTTGGCTATCTGGATTAGTTGAGAATTGAGGCTCAGATCTTCTTCGGTTTCACATGTCATGTTATATAGAAAACTTGTTGAAATTATATTCTATAATGGCTATGCAAGTTCTAAAAATTATTGTTCTACTTTCAGGATGATAATGTCCAGAGTTGCGTTGTTAAGAAAAACTTGCTGAAACCGATCATAGATGTTTTTGTTGCCGGTGGTAAACATGACGATTTGCTGATGTCTTCTATCTTGGGGCTTCTTGAGCACATACGCAAGGTATCTATGTTTCATCCTCTTCTCCATTTTGTTTCGTAGGGGGTGTTCCTCCGTAAATATCACAGTTTTGTGTGCAGGCAAAGGCAACTGTGTTGCTCAAATACGTAGTTGATACATTTTGGGACCAGCTGGCTCCATTTGAGCACATGACCTCCATCCAGGCTTTAAAAGATGAGCCGGTATCATTCTTTTATCCAACTTCTACTTTGGAAAAGTTTCCCTACAGTGTATTCTTTGTTTTAACAATGTATATGTGTCTTCAGTGCATAGAAAGTTTGGGACCAAAGAGCAACACTGATCCAGTTGATATGAGAGGAAACAGGTGCGTATGCATCCCCTAGGGTGTTAAAAACATTAATGTATTTTTTTTTGTTTTCTTTTTCTCTTTGAACTTTTATCAATACGTTATATACTGGCAGCGATGAAGAGAAGTCAGCTTCTGCTTCCAAGACACAGACAGAAGAAGCTGATAGCCACCATTCTAATGGAGAAGCTGCAAGTTCTGATACTTCGAGGTATTTTTTTTTGTTTCTCTACCCTCTCTCGATAGAAAGAAAGTCGCAGAAGGTGTGTCACAAGCAACGTAGAGGGTTAACGGATGTGGTTTGTGATTTTTATTAATGATATAGGTCTGAGCGCTTGGTTGATTACGAGGATGACGAAGATGATGATGATGAAGACAATGAAACTCCTCAACAGAAACAGACAGAAAACTCAGTGAAGGGAAGGAAGAAGAGATGCCGTTGCAAAGATGATGAGCACGAGGAGTGTAAGAAAAAAGCGAAGCTCTGTTCAACAGTTGAAGGAAACAAGAACTCCCCAGAGCAAGGTGGCAGCGAAGCTATAGAACCTGAGAACTCCAGAAGCAGTGACGGCAATAACACTAGTTTAGATGATGATGGAAAGCTAGGAGGAGGAGATGATGAATCTGCGTTGGCACCTTCAGAGTCATCAACAGAAATGGATGTAAATGATTAACATTCTCTGACTAAAGCGATGTCTCTGTATTGTTTGTAGTTGTGGACTTTAGGTAAAGCAGAGTCGAAACTGATAAGAGATGTAGATAGGTGAGAGGAGGAAGGAATAGTATGAGAGAAACTGTATATAGCCCCACAACAGATATTTTTTTTTTGTCATCTATTAGATTAACTTGAGGAAACAAATATTGAACTACAACAGATGGCAGGGAATTCAATGCTCTGTGTCAATGAGTAAAGTCTAGGAATTGCAGTTTGTGAAAAAGCGCAATCTATTACTATAAAAAAAAATATGTTTCTTTTACTTGTACCATGTACCTCAAAATACATTAATTCAAGGTTTTACTTCAAATGAGTCTTAAATCGATATTTTTTTTTTTAAATATATACACTGTAACTTCATCTAAAAAAAATATTTGTTAAGAGTACAATAATTTAATCAAGAGAGACATAAATTAATAATTATATCTATATCTAAAAAGTAATTCAGAAATTATAAATAAGATAAATTAGACTAGTATTTTTTATTAAGTATTTTAAAAATACAAAGGAGTATTGGATATAGGGAAGTCTATTTCTTCTTCTTCCCCGGTTTGCTCTGAGCAGCCGTCGCTTCTTACTCTCTCTCGTCTCTCAAAATCGCTCATCCTCTCCGTTAATCTCTCCCAAGAAAAACACTGCTTCAATCCTCCTCTTCGTGCTCTCCTTCCTAATCGTAAGTATTTTCCTTTTATTCTTTACCTAAGTAAGGCTTGTGTAGATCTTGATTTTGTAACTAATAAATCGATAAACCTAGTTTACCCCCGCTCTATCCTAGAATCGAAATTTCTTAGTAGAATTCACGAACCCAAGTTTATTCAGATTGTTTTAGATAATCAGAACCCAGTTTACTTACACCGAAGTAGAAACCCTAATTGTGAAAGGCTCCACTCCTCCTGCTTAGGGTTTGTTTATACTCAATTCATTTGTTAAATATACAAACTTTGTGTTTCAATGCAGAGGATCAACAATCATGTCTGATGCAAAGGAAGAGAAAGCACAGGTCGCAGCCGACAGGATCAAAGCCGCTGCGCTCACCGCCGCCAAAGGACTCAGCCGTACCCAAGCCGAGCGTGCAGCAACCGCCGCTGCTCGAAACGTCAACGCTTATGGTCAGAAGGAAGAAGGTCCGAGCCGGTGGCAGGAGAAACGGGAAGCCAAGAGGCAGATGTACTTGATGAGTACCGAGAAAGCCGTCAGGCTTGGCGAAAGGAAAGACAAGTCTATGTCTGCTTCTTCCTCTGCTGTCTTGGGAGGAGGAGGAGGCGCTTCTCAGTGTCAGAAGTGTTTTCAGACGGGGCACTGGACTTATGAGTGTAAGAACGAGAGGGTTTATGTGTCCAGGCCGTCCAGGACTCAGCAGCTTAAGGATCCTAAACTGAGAACTAAGCCTTCTGTTGATGATCTTGATGGTGGTGAGAAGGTAGAGGTAGCGAATGGGAGAGAGGATGGGGAGAGGAGGTTCAAGAGGAAGCATAGATCTGATTCTGGTAGTGATAGTGAAGCATCTGTGTTTGAAAGTAGTTCGTCTGGGGAGAGTGATTCGGAGTACAGTTCGTCGTCTGAGTCAGAGGAGGATAGGAGGAAGAGAAGGAGTAAGAGTAAGAGTAAGAGTAAGAGCAAGAAGAAGAAGCCGAAGCAGAGGAAGGAAAGGAGGAGGAAGAGAAGTTACAGCTCTTCTTCTTCTTCTTCTTCTTCATCTGAGGAGGAGGAGTCGTCTGATTCAGAATCAGGTTCTGACTCGGAGTCTGGTGAAGACAGAAGAAGCAGAAGTAGAAAGAAGAAGAGTAAGAGGCACAGCAACAGCAAACGTCGTTAGAATTGGGTTTAAAGGATAGTATCTACTTTTCTTAGAGAGAATCGTATTTTGAGCTTACATGAAGAAACTCACACTGCTTCTTTTCTTATTAGAATATTATGTTCTTGTCCAGTGTGTTGTGTCACACTGATGGATTTGAGGATCTCCTTTAAGCTCTTTAGAGAACGTTGTAAACCCCACAAAATCAGAGCTTTTAGTTTGCAAATTTAAAGTGAAAGTTACAAATTTAAGTAAAATCAGGGGCTGCTTTGTAAAATCATGTCAACTCGAGATCAGGGGATTCTTGTACAAGATTACGAATTTTAAGTCTTAAGTTACAAATTTTGAGTAAAATCAGGGGCTATTTTGTAAATATACGTAACTAACGGTTCTTACATTTATATATTTGCATTTACCTACTTCGTTAGTAGTAACGCTTGCTTGGCTACTACGTCTACAGAGTCCAAGCTCTCTCTCCATAGCATAGTCTCAATCTACTGAAACTCGGCTGCTTTGGCTTTCACATTGTGCGAGTTTTTGCTCTCCTATTTCTGGTAATCTTTGTAGCTTGTAGTATATACATCACAAATCTGGTAACGCACATAACCTGTTCGATCAAATGTCTAGCTGAGACTCACAACTTCCGTTTCTGTTTCTTAACATAATGATTTTAAGTCTGCACTTCTGTTGTAATTTGAGTTAACAAGTGTTCCTGTTTTTTTTCTAGCTGCAAAATATCTAAACATGTTGCGGAACGTGATGCCTTGGAACAGAAGCAACCACAATGCAGCTGAATTGTTAATGAGGCATTTCGCAACGAAACCTAAACCTAAGATGAAACCCATCGAGCTGAACACACCACCAGAGCAAACCCAGACGATCACCCGAGTCATCTTTGATGTTTTGAAGGAACATGGACCTCTCACCATTGCTGAGACTTGGGATCGCGTCAAGGTACATACTTTTTTTTTACATTACAAAGATGTTAGTGATACTTCAAAACCGTTTTGAGATATATTAGGCTAAAGAACTCAAGTTAATTGTCCAAGTAACATCTTTTATATTCAACACAAAGTTTAGCTTTCATCATCTGATCCATTGTTTATAAAATAAAAAAATATTGAACAGGAAGTGGGACTAAGAGGGTTAACGAGCAAGCGTCACATGAAGATAATACTAAGGTGGATGAGAGAGAGGCAGAAGCTGAAGTTAATATGTAACCATGTTGGTCCTCACAAGCAGTTTTTGTACACTACTTGGTTCACTAAACACAACCCTTCTAAACTCAACAACAAGCTGCCGGATAATCTCACCGGAAAACCTTCCGGCCACCCTAAACTTCCATGAGCCAAGCCCCCTTCCCATGCAAGAGCAGAGTCATCCAGAAGAACAAAGGCTGCAATGAATGTCAGAGGACATGGCAGAAACTAATCTATAAGGCTTTAGTTCAAAGACTATTTTTATTCACTTTACTGTAACTGTATGATGACATGATTTGAGGGTTTTATGACAAGTGGTATTAGCCTCTTCTTAGCTACATTGTTTCGAGATACTATTGAGAATTAACTACATTCCGACAGTTTTATCAGACAGACATGCACTCAAACACAAAAACACTAACCTGAAACACAAGAATCATTATTCTTCCATGGACTCTTTAACATCAACAGAGAAGTACTCCTGGTCACAACCCAAGTAGGAGTCGCACATGAAGTAGAGTGTGTATGGCTTCTCCCCTGCTTCATTCGGTACTTTGAAATCCAGCTTCGCCTTGGCTTTCTTCTGCAATGAGACTCGCTTGATGGCCACCAACTGGTTAGTCTTTGTGTCCCCAACAACCAGCCACCACCCTTCTTCTTTGGTCTTGGGATACCCTGGGTGCATCCACTGCTCCCACTTCTGTCCTTCCCTCCATGTCTCTCTCAAGCGTCACCTGCAGTGCCACCTCTTTCCCTGTTGTCACATCTTCGCTGCCACAATCTCGTAAGTCAGGTCAATGTTTGGGAAGCGGTTGCAGAATCTGGCCTTGGCCACAGATGATGATACGATTAACATGGACATCTGCATGCTTGAAGATAAACTCCTGAATACGACTATACGACAAATATTCATATTTTTCTCTAAAAAAAAGGAAGTCAGATATTCATATTATTTGAATAAAACCGTTTTACAAACTATTTTCTAACGAACCAATTGGTTTGTCTACTACCATAGCGTCGTCAAAAACAATTTAGGAAAAAACACTGTGGAAAGTGACCACCATGTGGCAAGGCCAGTACTGAAGCGATGAGGGCATAGCTCGACCTAGCCGCGCTATGGCGACAAGAGCGGCCGCCATTTAACCAAAGATAATAGACAACATTTATATTTAACTTTTCTCAACTTTTTCCAAACTTTTCGTATCATTAAGCAGAAAAAGAATCATACTAAAATTGGTTGGATCATTCAACGGAACAGTGTGCCCCTATGCTCCTTTGGTTTGATAGGGCACACTTTTGATCAGAAGAGATTGAAGCAGCCATTGTACCGTCACCCATTGGAAGATGTCTTGTACACAAGTAAAACTCATCTCAGTTTTTTTTTTGTTATTATTCCATTTACTTAGCTCTTTGTAATATTCTTCTGAGATCTTACTAAAGATGTTTGTGATGTTATTATGTTTTATCTAGACTTTATCTATTATATCCAAATTTATTTGGTACTAATTCATAAAATTTCCGGTTTTATTAGTATACTTTATAGTACTAGACAATGATCCTTGTGTGTATGCGAGATAAAGTTTATAATAGTTATAATAAATATGAAAAATATCAAAAGTTGATTTAGTTAATCTGTTAACTCATGACTTCTAATATCTTATTTGTTACAATGGTTGGTTATCTAACAACTATCAACTCGTAGTCCAATATCAAGGCAAAGACCAATTCAAAGAATTTATAAGCTCTCTTCTATTTATGGATATTACAACCATCAAACAGTTTACATGATCATTAGTAACTATAGTCACATTATTAATGGATGATAGATATCTTAACTGTTGTTGTATTGTTTGTGTGTTCTGGAGTCAAGATGTTTTGTTTATTGTTAAAATGCGTATTAAACCACAAAGACTAGTCACACAATCTCAAAATGTTATCAAAATATGACTACTTCTCAAGTTCGAAACAACTGTGTGCTACATTATACTTGTCTCTGTTAGGTCTAAACTATTTTAGATACCACATTAGGAATATGACATAACTCAATTCAAAAACCACCTAAAAAGTTAACGATTACTATATCTTTTATATGTTATCAAAAGACTGTTGTCTTAATCGATGTAAAACTCTAATAATTATATATATTGAATAGTATGTTGTATTTATTGAAACTAAAGAGGTCAGCATTGTTATTTCTACCATACTAGCCATTATGGTTATTGTAATGTATAAAGATACAAGTGAAATATCTTAATATAAAAGAATCCACCCATATCTCTCTTTTCTTTA